>NW_027364419.1:0-235483 GCF_046119375.1 Phyllobates terribilis
TGTATGGGAGGTATGGCTGTATGGGAGGTATGGCGGTATGGGAGGTATGGCGGTATGGGAGGTATGGCGGTATGGCAGGTATGGCTGTATGGGAGGTATGGCGGTATGGGAGGTATGGCGGTATGGGAGGTATGGCGGTATGGGAGGTGTGGCTGTATGGGAGGTGTGGCTGTATGGGAGGTGTGGCTGTATGGGAGGTGTGGCTGTATGGGAGGTATGGCTGTATGGGAGGTATGGCTGTAAGTATATCAGTGACTTCATGGATGGAGCATAATATAAAATATTTAACATCAAACCTATTTTCAACCAAACAGTAATCTGATTTCAGGAGACCCCTCAGGTTTACAAATAAAGCCACATTATCTGGTGAATACATTAGAGAATATAGCGGGCACTTTCCATTTCATTTCTTACGCAGAAGATCAAATGATTCTTAGGCTCCTCATGCTTCATCTCCTACACAAGATATAAAATATTTAAAGGGGTTGTCTGGTTCAAATCCATAAGTCTGTAGTCACTCTGTTTGACTGCTGACTTATGAATTCCCCCAGAGCCCGCACTGTGCGCTGTGAGGATCCGCTGGTTTCTGATCCGGGACCTGACGGTATATACAGTACAGACCAAAAGTTTGGACACACCTTCTCATTTAAAGATTTTTCTGTATTTTCATGACTATGAAAATTGTACATTCACACTGAAGGCATCAAAACTATGAATTAACACATGTAGAATTATATACTTAACAAAAAAGTGTGAAACAACTGAAAATATGTCTTATATTCTAGGTTCTTCAAAGTAGCCACAATTTGCTTTGATGACTGCTTTGCACACTCTTGGCATTCTCTTGATGAGCTTCAAGAGGTAGTCACCGGAAATGGTTTTCACTTCCCAGGTCTGCCCTGTCAGGTTTAATAAGTGGGATTTCTTGCCTTATAAATGGGGTTGGGACCATCAGTTGTGTTGTGCAGAAGTCTGGTGGATACACAGCTGATAGTCCTACTGAATAGACTGTTAGAAATTGTATTATGGCAAGAAAAAAGCAGCGAAGTAAAGAAAAACGAGTGGCCATCATTACTTTAAGAAATGAAGGTCAGTCAGTCTGAAAAATTGGGCAAACTTTGAAATTGTCCCCAAGTGCAGTTGCAAAAACCATCAAGCGCTACAAAGAAACTGGCTCACATGAGGACCGCCCCAGGAAAGGAAGACCAAGAGTCACCTCTGCTTCTAAGGATAAGTTTATCCGAGTCACCAGCCTCAGAAATCGCAGGTTAACAGCAGCTCAGATTAGAGACCAGGTCAATGCCACACAGAGTTCTAGCAGCAGACACATCTCTACAACAACTGTTAAAAGGAGACTTTGTGCAGCAGGCCTTCATGGTAAAATAGCTGCTAGGAAACCACTGCTAAGGACAGGCAACAAGCAGAAGAGACTTGTTTGGGCTAAAGAACAAAAGGAATGTACATTAGACCAGTGGAAATCTGAGCTTTGGTCTGATGAGTCCAAATTTGAGATCTTTGGTTCCAACCACCGTGTCTTTGTGCGACGCAGAAAAGGTGAACGGATGGACTCTACATGCCTGGTTCCCACCGTGAAGCATGGAGGAGGAGGTGTGATGGTGTGGGGGTGCTTTGCTGGTGACACTGTTGGGGATTTATTCAAAATTGAAGGCATACTGAACCAGCATGGCTACCACAGCATCTTGCAACGGCATGCTATTCCATCAGGTTTGCATTTAGTTGGACCATCATTTATTTTTCAACAGGACAATGACCCCAAACACACCTCTAGGCTGTGTAAGGGCTATTTGACCAAGAGGGAGAGTGATGGGGTGCTACGCCAGATGATCTGGCCTTTACAGTCACCAGACCTGAACCCAATCGAGACGGTTTGGGGTGAGCTGGACCGCAGAGTGAAGGCAAAAGGGCCAACAAGTGCTAAGCATCTCTGGGAACTCCTTCAAGATTGTTGGAAGACCATTTCCGGTGACTACCTCTTGAAGCTCATCAAGAGAATGCCAAGAGTGTGCAAAGCAGTCATCAAAGCAAAAGGTGGCTATTTTGAAGAACCTAGAATATAAGACATATTTTCAGTTGTTTCACACTTTTTTGTTAAGTATATAATTCCACATGTGTTAATTCATAGTTGTGATGCCTTCAGTGTGAATGTACAATTTTCATAGTCATGAAAATACAGAAAAATCTTTAAATGAGAAGGTGTGTCCAAACTTTTTTGTCTGTACTGTATGTGTAATACATACTCCTGGCCAGGGTCCATCTTGTGGGCATGACCTAGCTCCCTACACTTGCATAGAGCAAGGCCGTGCTACGACAGTGGTTGTGGTCATCTAGAGGGTGTGGCCTCGCTCCATACACTTGCATAGAGCAAGGCCGTGCTATGACAGTGGTTGTGGTCATCTAGAGGATGTGGCCTCGCTCCATACACTTGCATAGAGCAAGGCCGTGCTACGACAGTGGTTGTGGTCATCTAGAGGGTGTGGCCTCGCTCCATACACTTGCATAGAGCAAGGCCGTGCTACGACAGTGGTTGTGGTCATCTAGAGGGTGTGGCCTCGCTCCATACACTTGCATAGAGCAAGGCCATGCTACGACAGTGGTTGTGGTCATCTAGAGCAGGGGTCCTCAAACTACGGCCCGCGGAGGACTTTTATCCGGCCCGCCGGGCTATGGGCGGAGGAGAGGGGAGCGGTGTCATCGCCCGCCCTTTTCCCCCGCTTGCTCAGGGCCCCGGCAGGCGGATACTTACCTGTCCCCGTGCCTCTGCAGATCTGCTGTCTTCCTGCTCTGCGCTTCCTGTGACGTCTCAGGTCTCAGGTCAGAGGGTGCGGTGACGTCTTTACACTGCGCCCTCCCGAGTGTCGTCACAGGCAGCGCAGAGCGGGGCGACGCTGGAGTCCAGACCAGAGTAGAGCAGCGGCAGCAAGTGAGAAGTGAGGTGAGTATTGGATATTTTTTTTTTTTTTAATGTATGGAGGCATAGGTCATTATATGGAGGGGTGACATCCTGCAAGGGGTATAATATGGGGGGGTGACATCCTGCATGGGGCATGATATGGGGGGTGACATCCAGCATGGGGCATTATATGGGGGGGGGTGACATGCTGCATGGGGCATTATATGGGGGGGTGACATGCTGCATGGGGCATTATATGGGGGGGGTGACATGCTGCATGGGGCATTATATGGGGGGGTGACATGCTGCATGGGGCATTATACGGGGGTGTGTGACATGCTGCATGGGGCATTATAAAGACAGGGGAGTGATATCCTGCATGGGGCATTATATGGGGGGTGACATCCTGCATGGGGCATTATATGGGGGGTGACATCCTGCATGGGGCATTCTATGGGGGGTGACATCCTGCATGGGGCATTATATGGGGGGTGACATCCTGCATGGGGCTTTATATGGGGGGAAAGGGACATCCTGCATGGGGCATAATATGGGGGGAAAGGGACATCCTGCATGGGGCATAATATGGGGGGGAGGTGACATGCTGCATGGGGCATAATATGGGGGGGTGACATGCTGCATGGGGCATAATATGGGGGGGTGACATGCTGCATGGGGCATTATATGGGGGGGGTGACATGCTGCATGGGGCATTATATGGGGGGTGGCATCCAGCATGGGGCATTATAAGGGGGGAACAGCCTGCATGGGGCATTATAAGGGGTGGAACAGCCTGCATATTGCATTATAAGGGGGAAACAGCCTGCCTATTGGGAACATTTACCTGCCCATTGAGGACCTATGCTGCCTATTGGGGATATTTACCTGCCTATTGGGGATATTTACCTGCCTATTGGGGACATTTACCTGCCTATTAGGGACCTATGCTGCCTATTGGGTACATTTACCTGCCTATTGGGGACCTATGGTGCCTATTGGGTACATTTACCTGCCTATTGAGGACCTATGCTGCCTATTGGGGATATTTATCTGCCTATTGGGGATATTTACCTGCCTACTGAGGACCTATGCTGCCTATTGGGGATATTTACCTGCCTATTGGGGATATTTACCTGCCTATTGGGGATATTTACCTGCCTATTGAGGACCTATGCTGCCTACTGGGGATATTTACCTGCCTATTGAGGACATATGCTGCCTATTGGGGATATTTACCTGCCTATTGGGGATATTTACCTGCCTATTGAGGACCTATGCTGCCTATTGGGGATATTTACCTGCCTATTGGGGATATTTACCTGCCTATTGAGGACCTATGCTGCCTATTGGGGATATTTACCTGCCTATTGGGGATATTTACCTGCCTATTGAGGACCTATGCTGCCTATTGGGGATATTTACCTGCCAATTGAGGACATATGCTGCCTATTGGGTACAGTTACCTACCTATTGAAATACCGGTTGATTTAACTTTACTTGTTCTTCATTTTAAATATTGTATTTGTTCCTGTATTGTTTTTTTTACTACAATATAAGATATGTGCAGTGTGCATAGGAATGTGTTCATAGTTTTTTTTAAAAACTATATTTCGGCCCTCCAATGGTCTGAGGGACCGTGAACTGGCCCCCTGTTTAAAAAGTTTGAGGACCCCTGATCTAGAGGGTGTGGCCTCGCTCCATACACTTGCATAGAGCAAGGCCGTGCTATGACAGTGGTTGTGGTCATCTAGAGGGTGTGGCCTCGCTCCATACACTTGCATAGAACAAGGCCGTGCTACGACAGTGGTTGTGGTCATCTAGAGGGTGTGGCCTCGCTCCATACACTTGCATAGAGCGAGGCCGTGCTACGACAGTGGTTGTGGTCATCTAGAGGGTGTGGCCTCGCTCCATACACTTGCATAGAGCAAGGCCGTGCTACGACAGTGGTTGTGGTCATCTAGAGGGTGTGGCCTCGCTCCATACACTTGCATAGAACAAGGCCGTGTTACGACAGTGGTTGTGGTCATCTAGAGGGTGTGGCCTCGCTCCATACACTTGCATAGAGCGAGGCCGTGCTACGACAGTGGTTGTGGTCATCTAGAGGGCGTGGCCTCGCTCCATACAATTGTATGGAAGTGAGGCCACGCCCACTGGCCAGGCCATAGCCATGAGTATATATAACACATGCGTACCCTCCTTTGCTGCCATATAAGGTGTCACCATGACTTCAGGTAAAATTTATGTGTCCTGATATAGTGTAAAGGGTACACGTTGATTATAGAGGTTTTTTTTTCCCCCAGAGTAATTTAGGTGGCCCCCTTCTCTTGTTACCTATGACCTTTTGTGCTGGAAGGTGAAATAGTACCTATAGAAATAGTACCTACAGCATAGCACTTTAGTTGGGCTAAACTGTACAGCATAGTAATTTAATGGTGATAACATTGGGCATTAGTCCATTATTTTAAATTTGGCTGCTTGGAGTTGACCCTTCAAAGCTAAATAGGTAGTTTGTATTCTGTCTTTTTATGGGGTGTTATGTTTGTATGTTTTAAGACTTGTATCAATAAAATTATGCTTTTTTTACCCTCCGGTCGTGGCTCAGAAACCAGCGAATCCCCACAGCGCACAGTACGGACTATGGGGGGTGCATTATACTATATGGAGGACTATGAATAACAAAATAAAAAATGAATTTGGCACTCCAAGTATATGTGAAAATAATGTGTTTCTTATACAGGTTCCTCTGTGTGCATAAATTAACATTTCGACCTATATCTGGCCTTCTTCAGTACAATCTGGAGTTCAGCAACATGTCTATGTGGGATGGAAACATATGACCAGGGAGACAAGATGCGCTGTATGCAGATGGTGTTAAAGGGCGCAGGAGTATCGATGGCGCTCACTGACATATTAATAGCAATAGATTCACTAGGTACATTTTAGGAAAAAATGCACCTGCACCATATTATGGCCCAAAAATGGGGGTGAATGTTTAATTCCACTCCAAATAATCAATGTATAGCAATCAGACAAATAGGAATTTTTGGCAAAAAAGTTAAACACTTTATTAGACGATCATATAAAATACACACACATGATTAATAAAGGATGACAACCACACACCCATAACTTAGTGACATATGCATGAAATATCATTAATGTAAACCATATACAGTGCTCAAAAGTTTACATCACTCGGCAGAATTTTTCCTTTCTTGGCCTTGTTTCAGAGAATATGAATGATAACAAAAAACTTTTTCTCTACTCATGATTATTGGTTGGGTGAAGCCATTTATTGTCAAACTACTGTGATTTTTCTTTTTAAATCTTAATGACAACCAAAAACATCCAAATGACCCTGATCAAAAGTTCACATACCCCAGTTCTTAATACCGTGTATTGCCCCCTCTAACATCAATGACAGCTTGAAGTCTTTTGTGGTAGTTGTTGATGAGGTTCTTTTTTTTCTCAGATGGTAAAAAGCCTCCAGTTCCTGTAAATTCCTGGGCTGTCTAACATGAACTGCACGCTTGAGATCTCCCCAGAGTGGCTCAATGATATTGAGGTCAGGAGACTGAGATGGCCACTCCAGAACCTTCACTTTGTTCTGCTGTAGACAATGACAGGTCGACTTGGCCTTGTGTTTTGGATCGTTGTCATGTTGGAATTTCCAAGTAGGTCCCATGCGCAGCTTCCAGGCTGATGAGTGCAAATTTGCCTCCAGCTTTTGCTGATAACGTGCTGCATTCATCTTTCCTTCAACTTTTACCAAGTTTCCAGTGCCTTTGTAGCTCACACATCCCCAAGACATCAGCGATCCACCTCTGTGCTTTATTGTAGGAATGGTGTTCTTTTCATCATAGGCCTTGTTGACCTCTCTCCAAATGTAACGTTTATGGTTGTGGCCAAAAAGTTCAATTTTGGTCTCATCACTCCAAATTACCTTGTTCCAGAAGTTTTGAGGCTTCTCGCTGTGCTGTTTGGCGTATTGTAGGACAGATACTTTGTGGCATTTGCGCAGTAATGGCTTTCTCCTGGCGACTCGACCATGCAGCCTATTCTTCTTCAAGAACCTCCTTATTGTGCATTTTGAAACAGCCACACCGCTAGTTTTCAGAGAGTGCTGAATTTCAGTTGATGTTATTTGTGGGTTTTTCTTTGCATCCTGAACAATTTTCCTGGCAGTTGTGGCCGCATTTTTTGTTGGTCTAGATGACCGTCTACCTACGCTTTTACAGAGCCCCTGATTTTCCATTTGTTAATTAAAATTTGAACGCTGCTGACTGGCATTATCAATTCCTTGGATATCTTTTTGTATCCCTTTCCTGTGTTATACAGTTCAACTACCTTTTCCCGTAGATCCATTGACAATTCTTTTGCTTTCCCCATGACTCCAGAAACGTCAGTGGCTGGATGAAAGATGCAAGGGTCTGTCTGGATCCCAGAAACTCACTCAGCTTTTATGCACACTCACTGATTATAAGCAAACAAGTCACATGTGAGGATGTTACCTTTAGTAGCCATTCAAACCCATTTGTGTCAAATTCTGTGCATGTTATCAGGCCAAAATCACCAGGGTATGTGAACTTATGATCAGCGTCATTTGGATGTTTTTGGTTGTCATTAAGATTTAAAAAGAGAAAACACATTCGTTTGACAATAAATGGCTTCACCCAACCAATAACCATGAGTGAAGAAATAGTTTTTTGTTCTCATTCATATTCTCAGAAACAAGGCCAAGAAAGGAAAAATTCTGCCAGGGTATGTAAACTTTTGAGCACAACTGTTGGTCTCAATGGAAGAAAGTACAACAATAATTCTGTGGCGGTGAAGATATGTAGTGGGTGTGATCTATAGCATAATTGTAGATATCACTATGGACATATAGATTCCACACCCAGGAACACCCTTAATTGTAGTTATCAATTAGTCATACCCCTAATATTGCACTCTTACCCATATAGAGCCATGTATATTTCTGTATTTGTCACTATAGATATTATCATTAATATGCCATAAATAAGAAACAATCTTAATATCCTTCTAATATCGCATAATGTGGTCTCTCCACTGTGCTGTATACAGTTAATACAATGCTCCTGTGCACCATCTTGTGGCCTTTTTTGAGTATTACGCTCCCACTATGCACAGTGTTCATTTCTCTCAACTATGAATGCTAGACTACTTTTGCAGATCGACCCGGCAGCACGCATGCACATCTGGTTCTTCGTCTCAACCCAGTTTGTGACACGGCCGGTCACGTGACACCAGTGTTGGCAAGCTCCTGGATGTCACCAGTTTGCGCATGCACCAATACACGCCGCGTCCCTCTCCTATTTGCTAGTGCTGCATTGTTATACTCCCTCTTCCTATAATGATGCCACCCCCTGATGAAGACATTGTCAAAATGCGTGTTCTGGTCAGCGCATCGCAAGGGAGCTCCTGCTGTGAACCAAGTATGTGCTAAACTAATTTTTTCCCATCCATCCTGAGTGTATGCTGACTATTTGACCATGCAATATATGGGAATATCTTTACCTTTTACTCCAATCTTGTATACTTGACCATTATTTAGTCACCATACACACTGTATCTTATGATTGCATCATTAATATTATATATGTATTTTTATACATATTTCCTTATATATATTTCTGATGATGGTTACGTTCAATATACTATATTTGTGATTTTCTACTAAGCACAGAGTCTCCTTTACATTTTCATATACACTATTTTTATTTATGATGTTTTCTGTTTTTTGTATGTCCACTACACCTTTCTACTTGATCAATACAGTTAATCTTTTATGACATTTATTTATGACTCGCTATATTGACTTAATTATTGTTTTTTTGTGTCCCTTCTATCCATTGCAAAAAATAGTATACAATTTATTAATTTTACTCACTTATATAGTGCCAGTAATTCCAAAGCGCTTTACAGATATTATCATCACTGTCCCCATTGGGGCTCACAATCTAAACTCTCTATTGGTCTGTCTTTGAAGTGTGGGAGGAAATCAACGCACCCACGGGGAGAATATACAAACTGCTTGCAGATGTTGTCTTTTTAAGATATTTTACAATACTATTAAGATATTTTATTTTTTAATTTATTAATAGTAATTTTATTTGTTATAAAATCGCTTTGTAGAAACATGTACATTTTACAACACTTGTGTATCATTTTTCCAGCCCACCCTCAATAAACAGGAAAAGGTGGAGAAAGAAAGCAGAAAAGGGAATGGGTTAAAAAAAAACTAGGGAGGGGAGAGGGCAGGAAGATTTGATGACTTTAATAGACTTATTATATACCAGTCAGGCGCATCCTTTTAGCATAAAAACATAAATAATGTGTACGTTAACAAATGTCTATATATGATGTGAACATTGTCTTACTGGTCAGGTCCCATAGAAACATCAAACATGAGGGGTATACCTGCCATAGAAGGAGCCTGTCTGCAGACAGACGGCAATAGCCTGCAGGCAGAGGAGTCATTTGTAGATAAATACTATATTAAACATGTGCAGCAATCTAATTGGAAGAGCGGCTGCAGGGAGAAAATAAAGTTACACTCTCCCTGCAGCCGCTCCCTTCCAGTCATTAGGGCTCGAACAGTGAAGAGTCAGTGATCTCTACACACTGAGTGCTCTGTAATCACATCCACCGCTCCGACATCCATAGAGCAGGATGTCAATGAGAAAGAAGGGAGAGATTACAGCTCGCTCACAGTGTAGTGATCGCTGACTGCTCACTGCCCGGTGCTGCCCAAGAACAGGAAACAAGCGGCTGCAGGGAGAATACAACTTCATTTTTCCCCACTTCCAATTAGATGACCCACATTGTATAAAACAGCTTTTATCTGCAGATTTATATTTTTGCAGAGAGGTTTCTTTTAAGACTCTAAAGTTATAAATCTGTTATACAGCTCGTCCCAATCATATAATGTGAGCAGTTCTGTTCCCATCTCTGTGTATACACTGTGTAATGTGAATGTATTGTGCTCTGTGAACTGTATATGGGGCACAGAGAATGATACTTGCCACATGATGACCAGTAACGGATGATGTAATCCAGTCAATCCAGCAAAAATGATAAAAGGGGAAATGGGGGAGGGTACAAATGGGAAGGAAAGGGAAAAATATGACAAAACACTGCGCTTCTAAGGCTGAAAACTCTGCGGATGCTCCTTGTAGACAAGTCGCTGCGTCGCTCTCTCCCAACTGTCACCTGAGATACAAATGATAACATTACAGATGTCAGGAGCGACCAGTAACTGCCAATCACCTGCAGTCACATGACCTCCTCACTGCAGCCAGCACATTCCTCTTACATGGGAAACCTTCCAGTAAAGATTTAGCCGCGATTCACCAAGACCGGCCGTTCTCATGTCGGAACGTGCTGGTTTCTGGCCCTTAGTCTGACATTTATTGGTTAGACATTGTGCCTGCATGAGCTCCTGAGTCTGTTTTGGGCATTTGCAGTAACTGGGGCTAATACTGAGGTGATGGAGGTTTCCCTTTTGTCAAAGAATTATAGCAGAGTCTGGAGATTCATTAAATACAAACACTGTGGCCCGATTCATCATTTGTGATTTATTCAAGTCACTTTTCTTTTTTGTTTTGTGGCATTTACTAGTGTTTTTTTCATAAAATTCTTCAATATGGCATACGCGGTCAAGCACTGTCAGGAGTGGGGCTTATTGCAGAAGGGTCAGCAATTATAGACAGGGGCATAACTACAATAGGTGCAGGGGTTGCAATCACATCTGGACTCTAGAGCCTAGAGGGCCCAAAAAGTCCCTTTGGTTTGTATGAAAAGACCAATACTATTAAAGACTTGCAATAATTGGGGGCCCTGTTGGAGCTTTTACATTGGGGCCCATGAGCTTCAAGTTACTCCACTGATTATAGGAAGTATTGAGAAAGTGCAAGTTCAGCGAAGGTTCCTGAGTGAGTTAAAAAAAGGCCGAGCCTTGAGGATCAGTCAGATTGTTTGCAGAGGTAACAGCTCTTATCTAGTGAGAAAGCAGGCGGCAGGGAAGCTCTTAAAGGAAATCTGTGAGGTTGAAGAACACTATTGACCTGCAGATAGATGGTTGATCTGTTTTTGGATTGCTTTACTAATGAATCAGAATTTTTTCTGAAACTCTGAGTGCCGGATTTTTTCTTCTTTGAGTACATGGAGTGTTATCATATTCTGGCACCATATTTTTATAAAGAGTGACGTACATCCTACTTACATATTATAGGTTTCAGGTATATGATGATGACATTGATCACGTTACTGTACTTGGACCGCATGACCCCTCACATGGGGGGGGGGCACACAATCTGAACTGCCCGGGGCCCTGGCCACCCTTAATCCACCCCTGGTAGCTGTGTCTTTCATATAGAAATGTACTGAGTTTTGGCTAAACTTACAGTTAGTTTCTTGCAGTGTGTTGCCAGCACTGTGACCTTGGAGATTGGACGCACCATTCGCTAGTGATGAGCAGCTTTTTTCTTATGCACAATAAAATTGCATTAATTTTATTTATTTATTATACCTTGCTGATATAGCGCCATCATATTCCACAGCACTTTACATACATTATCATCGATGTCAGTATATCTTTGGAGTGTGGGAGGAAACCGGAGAACCCGGAGGAAACCCACACAAACACAGGGAGAACATACAAACTCCTTGCAGATGCTGTCCTTGGTGGGATTTGCACGGCCAGTATAGCTCTGGATCGGCGTACACGACAGAGTGTTCAAGTTCCTGCCAATATCCAGCAACTTTGCACAGTCATTGATGAGAGGACCAACATTTCACAACCAACAACCTGATCAACTCTAAGCGAAGGAGATGTGTTTGCACCACGTGAGGCAAATGGTGGTCACACCAGATACTGATTGGTTTTCTGAGATAATGACTTTTGTGTTTCCATTGGCTGTAAGCCATAATCATCAACATTAACAGAAATCAACACTTGAAATAGATCATTCTGTAATGACTCTATATAATGAGTTTCACTTTTTGTATTGAAGAACTGAAATGAATTAACTTTTTGATGATATTCCAATTTTGTGAAATGCACCTGTATATAAGAAGGAAGGATCCTGCTATAATTGAACTTTTGATATATTTTTTTGTCATTTTACATACAGTTTAAATAATTTAATATTTTGATAAACTAGACTTTTTTTGGACACGACAATACTAAGTAAATGTTTTTTTTATTTCAACTTTGTATTTTCTTAATTTTTAAATAGGGAAAAGAGGCATCTAAATGGTTGACGACAACGATCGGAGCTAGCTCCAGCCAAAGCTGTCAGAGAAAGATGCCGGCTCTGTATCGCATACTGGGCATCTGCCACTTATGAAGGGCTCTCAGCTCCTCGCCATTGCAGCCTATGGCTATGTGCCCACGATGCAGATTTGGTGCGTTTTTTGTGTGTTTTTTTTTTCCGTGTGGAAATGTAGCTGAAGCACATTGCACATCTCAGGATTTTTTCTGCTCGGATTTTAGGTGTGGAAAAAAACGCAGCATGTCCATTCTTTATGCGTTTCAGCATGCGGATTTGCCTATACAATGCATTTGAAAAACGCATGGCAAATCCGCAAGTAAAAATGCATCAAAAGCGCGTGTAAAATCAGCATGCGTTTTTACTGCCAAGGACATGCAGAAATGCTGCGGAAAATTTCAGCTTCATTTCTGCACCGTGGGCACATAGCCTATCACTGGGCTCTGAGGTTTAGTTGGTGCAGAAAGGGGCAGCAGCAGAAACCCACAATAACAAACACCAAGAGCAGCGGCAGAGAGTCACCGCTGGACCTGTGGAGGGTGAGTAGAGCGCATTTTGCTTGTTTTTTAAATAAACTGCAGCTGGGGAACAGAGGTCTTCCAAATCTGGAATACCCATTTAACCTCTGGAAGCCTCGGGGGTAAACAAATAATTCTCAGAAAATCCTTTTCACCAAAAGTCCTGGCAGCACCCCAGGCAAAAACTATAGTACCCCATTATAATAGTCCGCCCGGCACCACTGGGCTCTGTCCTGCGTCGTATCTCTCAGGCTTTGGCTATAAACAGAAATGACAAAACTATGTCTTTTTTGGAAGCGGAAAATCCAATGAGATTTTCCGGAGGAATTTGCGTTGCTTTTTCTCTTTGTTTTGGGGTTGTTTTCTTGAAGCGTTATTGAAGTATTTTCTCCTTATGGTCTTTTGCAGCCTGTGACAGTGTCGAGTTTGGAGAAGCTTCCATGAGAATCCGCCTCACAGAAGTGACGTTAATTATTATTATTTTTTATTTTGTGCAGTGAGGTTTTTAATGTTTAGTCAGAAAAACTCTCAAAATAATTCACAATATGAACAGCCGTGTGGATATTCCACAGCAATGAATATGAGGAGTAGTCAGAGTATCTGAAGCAGTTTTTTACGTGGATTTTGGAGTGGATCTGACACAATATCCATGTAGAAAACTGTGTGTGAACTTCGCTCAAGGTAGATAATAAAGAGGTTGTCTCCACGTTGATCTTCAGCACCCCGATCCCCATCCTCCCGACTTCCGGTTGCCCGGTTGCCGATGCTGTCCTGCTTGATTGACAGGTCAGACATGTGGCAATGTAGCATTGCTGAACCCAAATGGTGCACCCTCCGATGCTGACACATGAGGCATCTTTACCGCTGCAGCCCCGGAGAGTGCAGGGTACTAAATCCGGGCAGCCTCAAATCAGTGTGTACAAGCTCTATAGAAAACAGCTTGTAAGCGCTGCACTCCTAGCACAGCAGTGGCCGGTAACCTAGGCAACGAGCAGTAAACAAAACTAAAATTCCTCCTCTCCTTGAGAATGAAAAGGATTTTTTAAAAACAAGTAAATCACAAAGCTGCTGCTTTTTATAAACAATTCTTCCCATTGATGAGGTCACTTTTATTGGGCGGCTACTACTAGAGAACAAATGGCGTTTCCACCTGTCATTGACTCCCTTTACATGTGGTAATTAAGCACCAGCAATAACCCCGCGGGTACAGCACATTACGGCCATATACGGAGATGACACGGCCTCTCTGCTCGCTGCCTTGTTACGGTGCACCCCTCCGCTATGCGCTTGGTATGGTCCCGGGTATAAATGCGCACTGCCCCGCGCCCTGGACGCTGTAGTGGCAGCTGTCGGCTGTGAGGTGCAGCAGTCATGGCTTCTTGGAGGTTTCTCAGCTCGTCCGTCGCGCTGTGCCCCGGAGTGCAGGGACCGTGTGCCTCAGCAGACCATGCGTCAGAGCAATGAGCGCTGGAGGTGGGTATGACAGCCATGGTGGACTGTGGCCGCCTCCTGTGTGTGGTGTGAGGACTGCTGTGTATTAAGGCCCTGTCACACATAACGAGATCGCTAGCGAGATCGTTACTACGTCACAGTTTTGAGATCGCTGGAGAGATCGTTCGGGAGCCGTCAAACATGTATAACTTGCCAACGATTTCGGCCGCCCCAGCGATCTAACTAACGATCTCGTTGGTCGCTGGGACGCTGTCACACAGCAGCTATTTCAACGATCCACACTCAACGATACACACTTTGAGGGACTGTACTGTGACAGAAAGGCGTGCATAAAATTACCTTTCCGCGCCCACTCATCTCCGATTGGTGGACGCTACTGCGTTCTGATTGGCGGCCGGGTTTTTAAAAAAGGCGACGTTGGGGCAATTCCGCTCCCTTGTTCCTATCTGCGCTCTGCTTTCGGATCGTAGCAGTGTTCTCCGGGCAAGTTTCGTCCATCTGGGATTTGTTGAAGCCTTGTCAGCGTCCTGATTTTTGGATCCTAGTTGCGTTCTACTGCTGTGATTCCATTCATTTGTGGATTTTCTTCAGCTGTGACTGAACATTGACTTTTGGGTTCTTCAGGCACTGTATCGCTTTGTTTCCACGGTAAGTTATTTTAGTGGATTTTTATCACACTCAATAAGTATACATTTGCTTATACATTGGAGGCCATTTTTAGTCAGCAAATGGTGTGTAGTACTTTTTACTTTGTTTTAAAATGTTTCATGTATGCTCACTGTATTGCTATCCTTTTCAGATGGCTTTCAAAAGTGAAGAGTTTGTGAGGGAAATGATTGACCTGTACCGCTCCCTGCCGTGCCTTTGGCAAATAAAATCAACAGACTACTGCAATAGAGAGAAAAAGAGGGAGGCCTACCAGCAATTGATTTCCCTCTTTAAAAGGCATGGCCCCAACGAGAAGGTGGATGAAGAGCTGGTGAAGAGAAAGATCCAGGGTCTACGCACCGTATATAAGAAAGAACTCAACCGGGTGGAGAAATCAAAGAAGTCAGGTACCGGCACAGATGAGGTTTATGTGCCGACATTATGGTATTATGATTTGCTTGCCTTCACCCGTGACCAGGAGCTACCTCGGCGAATGGCGTGTACGATGCGGCCGACCCCGGAAGAAGACCCCGACATACGGACTGACTCCCCTGTTGAAGATGTAAGTACCTTCTTTGCTTCCCTGTAAATAGCATTTATACTTTCAATGTACATGCCATAGTTTAGCCGCCCCTCATATTTGTTTTTTAGTGCACGTGTACCCATGCTGGTCATAACATACCTGCTGGATGTTGTAACCAAATCTTAACTTTAATTTTGTGTTCCCACAGCACCATCGGCAAGATGACGACATCTCGGCTACGGAACGTGGTATGGAGGAGGCGAGTGTTATGTCAAGGAATGAGGAACCTATGGCATCGGTGAATGAAGACCCTATGGCCTCTACAAGTGAAGACCTTGTGCCTCGGCGACAGAGAAAATCAAGGAAAAGAAAGGCCAGCTTGCCGCCATCGCCAGGTCTAGTATCTCTGGCGAACAAGATTCTACTTCTGCAGACCCAGGCCAAGCGGGACAGCTTTGCAACATATGCTGGCGAGAGACTACAGAGGCTGGATGACCGACAGAGGGCGCATGCAGAAAGGGTCATGTTTGAGACTTTAAATAAAGCGGCAGCCGGTGAACTTAATGAAACGTCTACTGTACATACTCTGATTGACCCTGGCCATTTTCAACAACATTCTTGGACCCATAGGCCGGACCCACTTCACAGCACACCAGTGCAGAGGATCCGGCGTCCACAAAGCCTTGCCCCCCCCCCCACAGTATCCCATGTGTTCTGATTCTTTTGTTTCCCCCAGGCACGGATACACAAATACAGGTAATCGATATGAAGAACTGTAGTGATGTTTCATTTCAATTTTTTTTTATCATTTTGTAAATATTGTTAATTTAATACTTATTTAAATTGTTAAAATTGTTTATATTTTTGTTTGTTTATAAAAAAAAGTTTTATTGTCCTCTTTTTTAACTTTACCCCTGCCCTCTGATCTCACCCTGATTGAAATAAAAATGTTTTTTGGTTGCCTTATTTTCTGCTTTACCTCTTCCCGAGGGTGGGACCCCTCACCCCTGCCCTCCGATCCCTTCCCAATCTCCGTTCCCTCCCCTCCATTCTCTACCGTCTATTCCCATCCCTGCTCTCCGCTGGTGATCACCTCCTCCCCTTCTCCTCCTCCGGCTCCAGGCTTTATCACCTGTCTTCTGTCTTCTCCCTGTGTCCTCTGGTCTTCTTCACAGCTGGTTTTCTTCCCCTCCTCTTCCTACTTCCCTTCTTTTAGTCTTTGGGGTCATAGTCATGGTGCACGGTATGGCAATGATCTGCCATACCATGCACCATGAGTCTGACTCAGATTATAGGTTGTATATACTAGATTCTTGATAGGGCGTTGATCCAGGGAACTAGTCTGATTGCCGTATGTGGAGTCAGGAAGGAATTTTTTTTCCCAAAACGGAGCATGGTTTTTTTTTTCCTTCCTCTGGATCAACATGTTAGGTCTTCCTTATAGTTTTCATACTATGTTCCTATTCTTTCCTCTTCTCTCTTCTTCTTGAATTAGCTGGCATCTGTGAAAGCCGACTTCAGACGGCTTTCCTGCCCCCACACAACTTCAGCTAATAATATCAATAAGTAGGCGGCAATGAAAGCCGACTTCAGACGGCTTTCCTGCCCCTACACTACTTCAGCTGATAACATCAATTAGTAGACAGCTATTAAAGCCGACTTCAGACGGCTTTCCTGCCCCCACACAACTTCAGCTGATAATATCAATAAGTAGGCGGCAATGAAAGCCGACTTCAGACGGCTTTCCTGCCCCTACACTACTTCAGCTGATAACATCAATTAGTAGACAGCTATTAACGCCGACTTCAGACGGCTTTCATGCCCCCACACAACTTTAGCTGATAACATCAATTTGCAGGCGGCTATTAAAGCCGACTTCAGACGGCTTTCCTGCCCCCACACAACTTCAGCTGATAACATCAATAAGTAGGCGGCAATGAAAGCCTACTTCAGACTGCTTTCCTGCCCCTACACAACTTCAGCTGATAACATCAATAAGCAGGAGGGTGTGAAAGCCGACTTTGGAGTGGGCTTTACTGCCCCTGCACTGCTTGTTAGGCAGTATCACACAGGATAGGATTAGATACACAACCCGTCAGGCAGTATCACACAGGATAGGATTAGATACACAACCCGTCAGGCAGTATCACACAGGATAGGATTAGATACACAACTCTTTAGGCAGTATCACACAGGATCGGATTAGATACACAACCTGTCAGGCAGTATCACACAGGATAGGATTAGATACACAACTCTTTAGGCAGTATCACACAGGATAGGATTAGATACACAACCCGTCAGGCAGTATCACACAGGATAGGATTAGATACACAACTCTTTAGGCAGTATCACACAGGATAGGATTAGATACACAACCCGTCAGGCAGTATCACACAGGATAGGATTAGATACACAACTCTTTAGGCAGTATCACACAGGATAGGATTAGATACACAACCTGTCAGGCAGTATCACACAGGATAGGATTAGATACACAACCCGTCAGGCAGTATCACACAGGATAGGATTAGATACACAACCCGTCAGGCAGTATCACACAGGATAGGATTAGATACACAACCCTTTAGGCAGTATCACACAGGATAGGATTAGATACACAACCCGTCAGGCAGTATCACACAGGATAGGATTAGATACACAACTCTTTAGGCAGTATCACACAGGATAGGATTAGATACACAACCCGTCAGGCAGTATCACACAGGATAGGATTAGATACACAACTCTTTAGGCAGTATCACACAGGATAGGATTAGATACACAACCTGTCAGGCAGTATCACACAGGATAGGATTAGATACACAACCCGTCAGGCAGTATCACACAGGATAGGATTAGATACACAACCCGTCAGGCAGTATCACACAGGATAGGATTAGATGTAACAAAGTGTAGACAATAGTGGATATAAACTAATTTTTTTTTATAAAAATATAAAAAATATAACCAACCAAATAATATCAACTACATAACAAAAAAGAATTTATTGGCTGCCGTGACGGTCATGGGCTGCCACAAATCTTGCCAGCATCACTCCGTGCTGGTGGATCTCTTCACTCAGTCTCCGTTGTGACGCCAGGAGATCTTGTAGTGTTGGGATTTCTACGGAGGTAATAGTTAAACTTAAAAGTCCAATAATTCTGTACATTCATCAAATTAAGGCTATGTGCCCACGATGCACCACACCCGGGTACCATCCACACATTAGAACGCGCTAATTACGCAAGTACAGATGCAGTATTGCGGAATTGGCGCATTATAATGCAAGTCAATGGCGGCGCAAAAAAAACACCTTATGCAAAATAATTGGTAGTGCTGCGTTTTTTTCCGCAATGATAATGTGCAGCGGAAATTTCCGCAGCATGTGCACAGCACATGCGGATTATCATTGGGGAACATGGCAGACCTTCTACCATGCGCTTTTAATGCGTTTCCACAGCAGCAAAAACGCTGCAGAAACACCTTAAAAAACGCATCGTGGGCACACAGCCTATCAGGTACATGTTTGGTATTTAACACTTACGGTTTTCAGGTTGCTCGGATGATGACGAGCTTAAGGACCACCCCGATCCCCTGGCACCACCGGCTAGAGAAAGACACAACACTTAATAGTACATGACAGCCCTAAACTTTCCAAGTTGTATGGACCGTATTTTATGTCAAAGCATTACCGAAAGATGAAGCTGCACCTATATCACGGAGTGATGCTGGCGAGCTGGCAGAGGAATGCTGCTGGGGCTCCAGGGCTGGAGGTGACTCCCTTGGGGGCTCTGGGGCTGCAGGTGCTGGAAAACAAATAACATTAGATACCTAAGGTGATTGCAGTTGTAACTAATGTGCTGCCATGTATTGTGTTAACATATTTTAAAACCACTCACCACTGCGGGGCAGGGACCGTGACCGGATGCTGACGATTCGGTCGGCAGACCTATATTTCAGGTCCGCCAGCTTTTTACGGATTTGGGTAGCAGAGCGCTGCACCCCAAATCTCCGGACCAGGCCCCGACCGATCCTCTGCAGCACCGCCTGCTTATGGAGCACTGGATGCTCAGAGTGCACATGGCACTCATAATCAAGTGCATCCAGGTGCTCCACAAGGTAGCACACCTCAGCATCACCCCAAGGAGATGCCCTGACCCTGGATGCCATAATGCTCTTAATAAGCTAGGCCGCAACTACGTCGTTAGACTCGCCCACGACGCATGAACGTCGGTAACCACGCCCACGACGCATGAACGTCGCCAATAAACCCGCGGTTTATTAGAGAACCCTATTGTGACTTGAATTATTAGCGTGTCGGACTAGAGACGCTGTATTGATAATGCGACATCTGTAGAACGCAGCAGTGTCTCTATTGTGACGGTCACACAGGAACACTGGTGTTTAGGTGGTTTTATGTAGAAATATGTATCTATATTTTTATGTCGGTATGCATACTTCTGTGTCTGTGAGTATGTGTGTGTATAGCTGGTTATCTGTATATAAGTGTGGATATGGGTGTAGATTTTTATGTATCTGAATATGTATGTGTATATGGATGTGTATATGGATGTATACATACGAGTACAACAGTGGCGTACCGCCATTGGTGGCAGGCCACATAACTGCTATGGGGCCCGTGGCCGTAGGGGGCCCGTGAGCCAGCGGACCCCATAGCAGTCTCCCCCATTCTGTACCCCACGCTCCTCTGTTTGATTGCCGCCACCGCCCACTGCCACTGTGTTCAGACATGGCCAACACCTTTAATTGTGCTTGAGTGGGCCCTGCTGCGGCATTACTACAAGGCACAGCCGCACAACACACTACACGCAGCCATTACTGAGTACAGTGCCGGTGGGTGGCGGTTAATCAAACAGCGGCGCGGCAACGCTGCTACGATGCACCACGCTGTGTCAGACAGTGGAGCTGCCAGCTGCTGTCGTGATGAGAGAGACGCGCTGCAGAGACTGAAGCAGCGGGGAATACGGAGTGGTAAGTATGTATTTATATATTTTTGTAAATCAGTCAGTACTGATAATACTGGAGGACTGGGGCTGCCTTTTACCCTATGGGGGGCTGCATTATACTGTGTGCTCTCCCATCCTGGTATACAGGGCTGCGGAGTCGATAAGCCAAACCGACTCCTCAATTTCCATTACTCCGACTCCACCTCCCTCATACATGGCTCATGTGATACATTAGGGTCATTACACTGTGCATGTGGAGGCTAAAAAGGAGGAAGTCACCATCGGGGTATCATACTGTGTTAAGGGGGACACTTTTGTTGGCATCACATTTTTATGGGGCTATGAAAGAGTAATTTAGGAGTTCAGAAAGGAAGAAAGGCTGGAAGGTTGTGGGATCTGCTCTTCTGTGTCCCCAACAATTATTTCCTTTTTTTTTTTTTTTTTTTTTTTTGTGGGGGGGTCCCAATTATAACTTCTGCTATGAGCTCCCATGATTCCTATGTCCGCCCCTGGAGTACACGTATGTGTATACGGGCCCTTACTATTGAAACAATGATAAACAAATCTTTTGCAAAGTTAAACACAGTTTATTACACAAATCAATACAAAACTGAAAGTAGTGTATAATTGTCAGTAGTTGCCCACTATAAGTTCTGATGTTGCCAAGTAACAGCACCAGGACCGTTAAAATACTGGCAGTAGTTGTCGCGGCTGGTCTTCGCATCCTGGGTGTTTCTGCCATATCCCACTGGTTGAAGGCCTGCAATTGCAGGATCGTTTGAACGCCATTCACCGAGCTCCACTTCCCCATTGGCTAGGTCCACAGAGTCCACGAAGCCAGGCGGACAGTACGTAATTGCATCACGTCGACGAAGAAAGTTGTGAAGTGTGCAACAGGCCAAAACAACAGAGTCTATTGATGTAAGCTTCATGTTAATTGGCGTGTGAAAAACTCTGAAGCGGTTGGCCATGATACCGAAGGCATTTTCGACAACACGACGTGCCCTTGACAAACGATAATTGAAAATTCTTCTTTCCTGGGTAAGACTTTTTTGGGGGAACGGTTTAATAAGATTGGGATGAAGTGGGAAGGCTTCATCGCCGACAAAAACAAAATTAAGGTTACCTGTAGTCTTTGAGTTGGGAGGCAAGTGTAGGTCACACTTGTCCAATCGCTCTCCAAAAAGTGTGTGCTCTAAAACACCACCATCAGAAACCCTGCCGTTCATGCCAACATCTACATTTATAAATTCGTAATTGGCATTAACAAGGGCCATCATGATGATGCTGAAATAGCCCTTATAATTATAAAAATAGGATCCGCTATTTGGTGGCTGAGTGATTCGGACATGTTTCCCGTCCAAAGCCCCACCACAGTTAGGGAACTGCCACAGCTGCTCAAAATCAGAGGCAATCTTTTTCCATTCCTCCTCCGTGTTGGGAAACTGTATGTAACTACGTAGACTGTGGTAAATTGCATTACATGTCTCCGGGATTAGAACACTGAGCATGGGCCTTGAAATGGCTGCAGAAAAATGCAAGTCTTGGAGTGAGCGTCCGGTGGCCAGGAATCTCAGTGTGACTGCCAATCTTTCATCTGCCGGAATGGCAGCACGCATCGCTGTATCCTTCCGTTGAATACGTGGCGTAACTCGTTCCAATAACTCTTTAAAAGATTCCTCTGACATCCTCAGATAGTTGCGGAAATCATGAGGATTCTTCTCCTGAAGCTCTCTTACAAGTTGCATGTGGGACAATTCAGACCTCTTCTGCAGCCACTCTCTGGTCCACATGCGACGCTTTCGTTTGGAACGCCTCTGTAGCTCTCGTGCCTCATCTTGACGCCGAGCTTCCTCAACCAGCAATGCAGCAACCACAATAGCACACTGCCCGTCGTCCATGATGTGCAAACTGCAAACATAACATGAAAAGATGAGAACACTTTCAACAAAACAATTAACAGAAGTATTGAAACTGTATATAAAAAATATCATGGAAAACCATATTCCATTCTGTTAGTGAGCATGACAGAAAATGCGCTGTGTGGGTGCATGTGCATGAGACCCCTAAAATATCTGCCCATGCAAAAGCATACATATATATATATACAAATAGAAGCCAAGCCCTCCCTCCCTGAAAAGCAAAGATAACAGATAATTAGTAAATGTGTGATAAAAGATTAAAAAATGGAAACGCATCTGAGACCTCAAACAATACCTACCTTACTAAAGATGTCTGATATGTTCAAAGCGGAGTCACAGCTGGAGAACGCTGCAATGATCCGCAAAAATCAGCACTAGTCCAATGAACGGATATTAGCAGCCCGGAGAACTCTGGTAGGATCTGCAATAAGCACGAGGTCAGAAACAAAGGACGGAATCGCTATTCTGTTGCCTTCTTTATGCGCGTCCGGAAATGAGAACGCCGTAGCGACCACCAATCGGGGACGAGGGGCGCGGAATAGTCCAATTTATACACGCCTACGTGTCTCAGTTCTGAATCGCTGGACGAGGTCGTTGGCTAGGTGTCAAATACAGCGATGCACACTGCCCAGCGGGAGTGCAACGACCCAGGAATGGTCCAGGGAGCTTTGTAACGATCAACGATCTCGCAGCAGGGGCCTGATCGTTGCTACCTGTCAAACGTAGCGAGATCGCTAGCGATGTCGCTGTTGCGTCACAAAACCCGTGACGTATCAACGATCTCGCTAGCGATCTCGTTATGTGTGACAGGGCCTTTACTAGGTGTGAGGCTGGAGTGTGCGGTGTCCCCTGTGAAGGGCATAGGACGGGACAGTGTATGTGACTTTGCAGCAGTGTAGTAATGTGCGCCGCCCATCAGCACGTACTCACTGCTCCAGTGACAGCAGGTGACACCCAGGACTGTGACCTTGTGCACGGGGTCTGCCAAGCCCCTGCACAGGTTACACTTCCACTACTGTACCCTCTGTACAGACTGAATTGTCACACAGCTCTGCTGGCTATTGTCCTCTGTTATCAGCCACTTTCAGGTCACTTTGTTTTTTCTTTGTAGTATTCTTGCTATGATCTGTCCTTTTTGTGTCTTTTCTGTTTAGGTATCCCCACTGATGAGGAGTAGGCGACGGGCCTGGAGAGGAAGGTCCTGAACGCTTTGAAGAAGGGAGAGGTATATGACCTAATGAAGATAATTAAGACTGAAATGTACAACTGGGGATGCTAGAGTGCTACTCCCCTCCATTAGAGTGCTACTCCCCTCCATTAGAGTGCTACTCCCCTCCATTAGAGTGCTACTCCCCTCCATTAGAGTGCGTCTAGGACCAGGCTGAGCCATGTTCACACACTTATATCTTACTCCTTGTGTTTACTGTTTGTTTTTGTTTTTTTTACAATTTTCTTGTATTGTGCCAAGTAGTGGACAAACCCTCCTTACTATATCCCTCAGTGTAAAATGGAAACAAACTCCCCTCCTGTGCGGGTGCCATTCTAGCAATGTGAGTGCTGGGTCTCCCTGGTCTCCCATGATATTTGTATACCGTGTGAGTGCTGCAGCCAGTCTGCTGCTAATGGGCCACTGTTCTCACACTTTCCTCTGATGTCCAAAGTTCATCTCCAGGAAGTGTGAGCGAAGCAGCCTGTTAGCGGCTGCTGATTATTCCATATGGGACCGGGAGACCTATTGCTGACACTGTTGGAACGACGCTGGTGTGAAACTGGAGTTTGTTTTATACCGGGTAATACAGCCTTTAAGAAAGGGGTTGTCAAGTCTTTGACAAACCTTTTAATATCCTTGTGTGTTTAGAGGAACAAACATTGGCTTTGCCCACTTCTCAAAGTTGTCTAAGCTGGCTGGGACACACATGTGTCAAGAAACTATTTGCTTTCAGCAACAAAAAGTTGTGCAAAAATGTAGCGAGATTCCAGGTTTTACAGTAGAAACCTGGTGACACTTGATGAGTCTGGGACAAAGTGAAACTGGCTGAAGAGGGGTCCCCGTCTTCAGATGCATCTGTAGGTCTTGTGCTTGTGATGTAAAGTTTGGGTCCTGGTGACATCCCCTATACTTTATTGGTGTAGCTGCTAGTCACACCCCGGTGTATATGGGGCATTATTAGTGACCTGCTAGACAGTCTAGCCACAGGGAACACACATCTGGTCACTTCTGTGTTCTGTAGTCATGCTTCCCAGGTCCTATTTCTTCGCGCTTTTTTATTTAATCCCTTATATAGCGCCTTTAATTCCGAAGCACTTTACCGACATTATCACTGACCCCATTGGGGCTCATAATCTAAATTCTCTATCAGTATGTCTTTGAAGTTTGGGAGTAAATTAGATGAAACCCACGCAAACACAGGGAGAACATACAAACTCCTTGCAGATGTTGTCCTTGGTGGGATTTGAAGCCAGGACCCTATTACAGAGTGGGGAACTAGGAGAAACTGGATACTTTTTCCAGCGTATAAAACAGGATGGGATATGTAGTCTAGGAATGATGGCCGTATCCACAAATAGGCATGAGAAGAATTTTTTTATTATTATTATTTATTTATTTTACTATGACCTAAAAACTAACAGGCAGGTAGTTGCTAACTGTCTGTCTGTGCCTGGTGTCTGTCTCTGCCAGCACAGAGCGGTCAGACTGCTCCTGCTGGCGATTCAGCGGCTTCCACGGACGTCTTGTCAACAGAGCAGCTTCTTCTCTTCTGCTCTGTTGACAGCCAGCTTCCTTTTCCCAAAGTAAAAATAAAATGGCCCTGGACAACCCATTTAATGATACTTTGGCAGCATCGTTTAATAACGTTGTTCTACCTTGCTTCTCACTGTGAAGGACTCCAAACATCTGTCATGTGGCAACAACTCAAGGGGTAATGCCACCAGATTACTTTTTTTACGTTCTTTCTCATGCACCCTCTCCACAGGTCCTCAGTGCATATGGATGTCATAAAGCAGAATGGGGTGCTAACCATGTACCCATCACTTTAGACATCATAGTGGGGAGGAAGGGTTTCTCCTGCTGTTGACATACTTGGCCTCCATTACATTGATCACTGCTGGCAGGAGTATTATAATAAGTTTGTCCTACGACAGCTTCTTTCCAGACCTTATTATAAGATGGTGGTCTTGCTTCAACACACGGTAAATAGTGCAGGTCTGAGATTAGGCAATGTACTGTATAGCTGTGCATGGGATATATTGTGCTGATTTCAGTGGATCAACCATGTAAGTACAGCAGTGCCTATCATGAGTTTCAGGCCTTGTTCCAGTTATTCCTTTGTTTCCAGGAGAAGTAAAGCAAATGACCGACCTCTTATACAAATGTGGATTAAGGTCAAAGTCCATAATGAGTCCTTTGCAGGAATCTCTCAGTGTATCTGGATTCATGACAAGACATTGCTAAATTATTTTGTTCAGTGTCTTTAAATAAACGTTTGTGTTCTTTACATATACAGGTGCATCTCACAAAATTAGAATATCATCAAAAATTTAATTTATTTCAGTTCTTCAATACAAAAGCTGAAACTGATATTATAGTCATTACAAACATAGTGATCTATTTCAAGTGTTTATTTCTTTTAATGTTGATGATTATGGCTTACAGCCAATGAAAACACAAAACTCATTATCTCAGTAAAGTAGAATAATTAACAAAAAACACCTGCAAAAGCTTCCTAAGCGTTTAAAAGGGTCCCTTAGTCTGTTTCAGTAGGCTCCACAATCATAGGGAAGACAGCTTACTTGACAGATGTCCAGAAGGCAGTCACTGACACAATCCACAAGGAGGATAAGCCACGAAAGGTCATTGCTAAAGAATCTGGCTGTTCAGAGTGCTGAATCCAAGCATATTAATGGAAAGTTGAGTGGAACGAAAGTGTGGTAGAAAAAGGTGCACAAGCAATCTGGATAACCGCAGCCTTGAAAGGCTTATTAACAAAAGGCCGTTCAAAAATTTTGGGGAGACTCACAAGGAGTGGACGGCTGCTGGAGTCATTGGTTCAAGAGCCACCACACACAGACGTATCCAGGACATGGGCTACAAGTGTCGCATTCCTTGTGTCAAGCCACTCATGACCAATAGACAACGCCAGAAGCGTCTTACCTGGGCCAAGGAGAAAAAGACCTGGATTGTAGCTCAGTGGTCCAAGGTGGTGTTTTCAGATGAAAGTAAATTTTGCATTTCATTTGGAAATCAAGGTCCCAGAGTCTGAAGGAAGAGTGGAGAGGCCACAATCCAAGCTGCTTGAGGTCTAGTGTGAAGTTTCCACAATCAGTGATGGTTTGGGGAGCCATGTCATCTGTTCGTGTAGGGCCACTGTCTTTTATCAAGACCAAGGTCAGCGCAGCCGTCTACCAGGAAACTTTATTGCACTTCATGCTTCCCTCTGCTAATAAGATTTTTGGAGATGGAAATTTCATTCTCCTGCAGGACTTGGTACTTCTGGCAGTGTGGACAGGTGCCAATACCTGGTTTACAAACAGTATCACTATGCTTGATTGGCCCGCAAACTCGCCTGACCTTAACCCCATAGATTCTCTATGGGGTATTGTCAAGAGGAAACATTTTTCAAGCTGTTATAAAGTATTCTAATTTACTGAGATAATGACTTTTGTGATTTCTTTGGCTGTAAGCCATAATCATCAACATTAACAGAAATCAACACTTGAAATAGATCACTGTTTGTAATGACTCTATATAATGAGTTTCACTTTTTGTATTGAAGAACTGAAATAAATACATTTTTTGATATTCTAATTCAGTGAGATGCACCTGTAAGTGGTATAACACTTACAACTCATTTTGTCTTTTTAAGGATCCTTTTAATGTCCTCAAGCCAAAATCCTATGCAGGAACCAAAGAGAATCCACACATTGTGCCACCAGTCAATAAGCAGAGACTTGTGGGCTGCATATGTAAGTTTCTTTGCTACACGTTTCATTTCAGTGTAAAACTTATAGAAAGGGTGATTAACCCCTGAAAGCTGTACAGATTTGTCATGAGCACATGTCACTTTGGGCTGTGTGCCAGATATGTACACCATGCCAATTAACCCATCAGATACCACAGTCAATCACAACAGCAGCATCTAAGTGGTTAAAAGGGAGAATACTCACTCTTTAACACTATCTGCTCATCGCGATTGTAATCGTGGGTGCCAATAGTTTGCATTGCACCCTGAGGTCATCAGATGACCTCGGGGTACAGTGGCCTGTTGGACCCTCTTTATGGCAGTGTCTAACAGACTGAGTCAGTGAAAATCTAACAGGTCTCATGCACTGTATTGTGAGTACTACGTGAGTACTGCAGTGTATGGGACCAGGAATTGGTGAGAAATGTTCATGTTCCACAGTGGTACTAGGTTAAAGTAAAAGGATTAAATAAAGTATAATTACTCTTAACTTTCCCACAATGAAAAATCCCCCACCTAGCTCTTGTGGTAAATAAGTTTCAGCTTCTAGAATATGGCGATGCAAAAACAAATTAATGTTTGTAAAATATTGTTTTTAGTGTGCAGAAGTAGCAAAGCATAAAGAGCTAAAACTGGTATCCTTATAATCATACTGAACCAAACAATAAATCATTCTTACTACTAATAGCTTTTACCACACAGTGAACCACATAAAAATATATAAAACCAATAACTGAATTGCTGTTCTTTGTTTTTTTGTTCATCCTGCATCTGTGTAAAAAATGATCAAAAGAATGTTCTGTATCCCAAAATGGTACTTAAAAAAGGATCAAACTCCTCCTGCAAAAATAAGCTCTCGTACAGCTCTTGGCCAGATAAGTTGTTGCTCTCAGAATGTAGACCAAAATTTTTTTTTTTATAAATCTGACATCGCTGTAAATGTATTGAACAGAATAATAAAGCAGTCTTATCACTTATACCACACGAAAATTGCGTAAAATTTAAAAACTATTTTACTGCTGTTTTTGTTCATTCTGATTCCCAATAATCTGAATAAGGCTCGGTTCACATTTATCCTGCGCTCTCCACTGAGCACTTGCGTCTGGGTTTCAGTGTAAATTCCCCAAAAAATGTGATTCAGATAGAACCCCCAACTGAACCACTCGCTATAATGAGGCAGGTGGTCACTTTGGACTCCATCTGGACTGTGTTCCACCAAAGTCCCATCAGTTTAGGTGTCTTTTTAGCGCACAAGTGTGGGTGACCACTGTTCTGTGCATGTCTCAAGATGGATACCACCGGAACAGATGCCAAACTGAGTCCAAAGTGTCTCCACCTGCCTCATTATGGAGAGCGGTTGCATTGGGGGGTTTCATCTAAATCACATTTTTGTAGGATTTACACGGAAACTCCAGCGTAAGTGCTTAGTGTAGAACACAATAATATGATCCCAGCCTTCTATTGAAAACAAGGGATGTCCCCCAAAATATTACCAATAAAACACTAACTTAGACCTGAGTGGAGTTTTGTGCAGGATATCTGTCACTGGAAACATAGGGGGTCCCACATTACTGGTAGAACAAAGACTCTTGAAAAGCGACGGATCCCAACCCATCAAATAAAATCCAGTGAAATCTGTGCTTCCAAATTCCCCTCCTTCTGAGCCCCCCTATGCCTAAACCACAGTAAGCGGCCACATGTTTGGCATTATTGTAGCTGGGAGAGTGCACTTAACAATTTACGGGGTGTATGTCTCCATAAGCTCAAGCTGGGCACAATATATGGGGCTACTACACTGTATGGGGGCACAATGTATGGGCATTTAAGTGGCAGATTTGCAATTCTCAAGGGGAAAAAAGCCTGGCGTGTATGTTGCAAAGCAAACTCCTGTGGGCCAAAATAGTTACTGCAGCTGTAGATGAATTCATTGAAAGGTGCAATTTCTAAAATGGGGTCATTTTGTGCGTTTTTCTATTGACACCTTCGGGGTTCCGCAAATGTCACCTGCAAAACTTGTGCACCAAATAGCGCTCCTTCCTTCTCAGCCCTGACGTGTGGCCTAACAGTAACTTCTGATGACATATGGGGCATTGCTGCATTTGGGAGAAATTGCTCAATAAATTATGGGGTCCAGTTTCACCTAATAACCCTTGTGTAAATGACAAACTTTCAGCTAATAAAAAATGTACAGTTCTACCACTAAAATGTTAGTTCCATGTCCCCATATCGCAAAATTCTGTGAGGCACCTGTGGGTTCAAAATACTCACTACACCCCTAGATGAATTCCTTAGGCAGTGGAGTTTCCAATATGGGGTCACCGGGGGGGTGTTCTGGCATTTCAGGGGCTTGGCTAATGGAGTCCACAATCTATTAAAACAAAGTCTGCGTTTTAAAAGCCAAGTAGCGCTCCTTCCCATCCGATCCCTCCGTGTGCTCAAATAGCAGTTTACACCCCCATATGGGGTACTACCACGTTTAGATATACTGGTCATACACACATCTAGAATAATGTACAAGACCATAAACTCACAGAAATCCGCTCAAAGGGATTGAATCTAGAAAACTGGTATAAAATACAAAAAAATATACTGTATAATTCCAATGGCCCTGCAATCACTCTTTACCTATTTATAGAAGTCCATATATTCCAGCCGCCTAAGCAATGCCTGTTCAGGTTCAGATAGTTGTGTATATTGTTGTTGAAAGTTCTAAGAGAAAATGCCATTATTTTTTAAAATGGTGGATATTGCAGCAGCATGATGAAGTCTGGCACCAATGTGAATTTTAAAGGACTCAGTTTGTAGTTGTACAATAAATTCAAGCACTGAAACATAACCTTTTATCATTTTCTTTCTTCCAGGTGAAGAAGATAATTCTCAAGTTATCTGGTTCTGGGCCCATGATGGGCAGGTAAATCGCTGCCCACAGTGTGGCTCTCACTACAAGGTTGTCCTTTATGAGCTTCCACACTGAAGAGGACTTGTATTACTATTGACAGCCATATGTTAAAAAGTTAAAAAATCTTTTATTAAATACTTGATATATTGTAATGTGTTTTATTTTCATTAGCATTGGTCGTGCATACAGAACAATACTTAAAAAAGCTAACGTTCTCCCATCCTTTGAATTGGAGTTGACAAAGGTCTGTAAGAATTTGGCAGTTTGGATGGGCAAGATGCGTTCTGTGGTCTGGATCTCCACTCTGGCTTCCACTAGTGGCTTCTGCAGGATAAATTATAGGAGTGGTTCGAAACTAATAAGGATTTTAATCCTAAATGTCTTTCTATTGTACTAATCTAATCGCTCTTCTAATTGACTTTAAGAAGTCACTGCTGTTCCCTCTTTAGTTTAACTTTTTTTTTTACCTACTTTGTTTTGATGACATTTTTTGAGAATCCCCAGAATCTCCTGGTTATCTGGGAGCCTTGGCTTGGTCACTGCCGCAGCCCCTGTCTCCACCCTGAAACACGGAGTCATCATTGACATCAGTTTCAGGGGTAGGGTTATTCCCTGCTGTACAGAGCATGTGACGGTTGTCCATTCTGACTCTGTATGAGCTTCCTTGTCACTGTGTAGTACTTTCAATGCACACAGTGTGCTCCCTCGCTAGCCCTAATGGGAAGAGACTAGCCGACAAGAGTGCACTTGGTGTGCATTGTAAGGTGAGGGGACATGCAGAGTACAGCAGGGACTGCCCACCCCCTGAAGCGGATGTCACTGACTCTTCATTTCAGGGTGGAGATAAACTGTTAAATTTTAAATAAAAACTCCCTTTTAGATAAGCTATTAGAATCTCACTACATAAAGATGACGCGCCCCTGGGCCTGCTGTGTCGCGCAGCGTCTCGCGCACGGGGGCTTACCCGGAACCGGATCAGATGAGGGTTGTAGTCTCCGAGTGGCGGGGACCCGGTCCGTGCCCAGGGAGTCAACTCAGTGTGTGGCAGTCTTGATAGATGTTATTTGAGTGTCGACTACGCCACCCGTTGATTTGCAGCTATGGAGCTGCCGCTGCAGGGCAGACCGCTGAGGCCGGTGTAGGATTGTGCAGCGTGATAGTATAACCCCCAACGGGAGGGGTATGGCCTCAGGGCAGCCGACGTGGAAGATGAGGGTAGCAGGAACCACTCAGAGACGGTGCGGTGTAATTCAGGGTCTTTACTGGTAACAACGATAGACCCTCCCGGAGTACTTGCTAGCGAATGGGGCCTGGTCAGTCCTTGAGCAGATGGGATCTCCCCTGGCCAGGCGGAGTTGTAGGCCTCCCAAACTGACTGTACTCTTCTGGCTACCTTGCTAGAAGCGGATATAAGTAGCCCACGTCCCTGAGTGTACCGTGTGGTGCTCACCCGTATGGCCGGTGACTCGGGGCCTTCTAATGGCTTCCGCTCCACGATGGCGGCGCTGGTCCCACGCGTGTGACCGTGCCTTCGGGTTTCTGGGCCTGAGGACCTGAAATCCCCTGCCGGTCGGCTTCTGCTGCTGGGTAAGAGTTAGTCCCCACAGCCTCGGACGCCGGGTCCGGTAAGAAAGCTTCTCAGTCAGGGCGAGCTCTGCAGCTGCCAGCCCCTGACTTGTAGTAGTATTGCTCCCACTGAGCTTCTGCTGTTTCTTCCTGTGACTGTTTCTTGTCTCTACTCTCCTTGACTGACTAACCCTGCTTCAGCCCCGGGTTTATATAGGGGAAGGTCTTCCCCTCCCAAGACTGGGCAGGAGGTGTGGCATGCACAGGATCCCTGACCAAAGGACCTCCCACCTGCTCTCAGACATAACATTACATTACTGTGGGAAACCAGACCCCTGGGGTGCCACATTCCCCCTAGTGAAATTTAGTACTCCGGGACTAAACATATTTTAGAAAAACATAACAAGATATAACAACAATAATAGTACAATAAGAAGAAACACATAAAGGTGGTCACGGATATCCGTAACCGGGTGCAGTCTTTGAAGAAAGCAAGGTGTCCATTTCACCAAAACAGGGAGACGTAACCAGGTAGGGGTCTGTTCTGCCCTGAGTCCTTAACAGTCTTTAGTCCGTCCTGGGTTACGCTCCAACTATGTACACAGGATTCCTGGTAAATCCACCAAAGACTCCTATAAACAACTAGAAACACATAATTATACACAAGCAATAAGAAAAACAGGTAACCACAAATAAAACAACTTATACATTTCAAATCCTCCAACGTGCGGGTAACTGGCCTCTAGTGGCCCTAGTGGACCTACGGAGCTGACTGTCTAGCCCTTAACTACAGGGTGTAGGAGCTGTCAAGGGTAAACTGGGCAGCTGTCTACCGGCTCTTTGGCTCACTAGGGATATGGCAGGCTCACTGCAAGCAGAGGGTTGATCCTCCTGGTCTGCGGGTGTGGGGTCTTCTGCCTCCTGGACCGGCTGTTCTTCCAGCTCTACCTGTTGCTCCGTAGGTGCTTGGGATGCTGGTTGGAGGAAGGTGAGTACGGGTACCACAACTGCACCATTGACTTGAGTCCAAGACCGAGGGAAGTCCCCGAGCACAGTACTAACCATATCTTCCCTTTCCTCTACGGGTCGATGGTCTTCTTGTTCCTCTTCAGGGTTCCTCAGTTGTTCAGGACACTTCTTCAGGTGGTCCCGGGATACAATGGCTGTAGTTTCCCCTCCGTCTTTACTGATGGTACAAACCTTCGGGTTCTCGTGGCTTGAGGGCAGTACGGTGTACGGGTCCTTCTCCCACTGGTCGTCCAACTTGTGGAGCCGTCTCTTCCTCTTCAAGACCTGCTCTCCGGGTACCAGGGGAACAGCGGGAGCATACTGGTTGTAAGTTTTCTCTTGTCTTTCCCTAGCCTGACAGAGACTTCGCTCCACGCTCTCCTGTACTCTCCGGTACTGCTGCTGCCTCTCTGTGTCCCAGTCTGCTTCTGGTGAAGTGTCCTCGGGTGTCAGGACTCCCATTTCCAGGTCAACAGGTAACTTACCAGGTCTTGCCCTCATTAGGTAAGCCGGGGTACAGTTGGTGGAACCTACCGGGATGTGGTTGTATAGGTCCACCAGATCGGGCAGCTTCTCAGGCCACAGACTGCGTTCTTCCAGGGGCAACGTTTTCAGAAGATCCATTACCACCTGGTTCATTTTCGCACAAAGTCCATTAGTTTGCGGATGATAGGGTGTCGTCCTTATCTTCCGGCAGCCATACAGAGTGCAGAATTCTTGGAAGACCTCCGCTTCAAAGGCAGGTCCCTGGTCTGTCAACACTTGGTCCGGGTACCCGTGTGGACGGCAGAAATGCTGCTGGAAGGCTCTCGCTGCTGTTCGAGCTGTTAAGTCCTTGACGGGGACGACAATCAAGAACCGGGAGTAGTGATCCACGATGGTTAGTGCGTAGACGTAGCCACTTCTGCTTGGGGTCAGTTTTACATGATCCAAGGCTACCAGTTCCAACGGCTGCCGGGTGACGATGGACTGCAGGGGAGTCTTCTGGCTGGCACGATCCTTCCTTCTTAGGTTGCACGGGCCACAGTCTCTGCACCACTTCTCAATGGTTCCCCTCATGCCTACCCAGTGGAATCGCTCGCGCAGCAGGAACTCCAGCTTCTTCCACCCGAAGTGTCCTGCTCCGTCGTGGTATGCCTCCATCACCATGGCTGCGTCTCTTCGTGGCACCACTACTTGCCAGAGTAGTTCATGCGTCCGGGAGTTAACCATTCTGCGGCACAACTTCCCCTTGTAAAGGAACAGTCGACTCCTCTCTGCCCATAGTTGTTTGGCTTCCTCCGGAGCGTCTGGTTCAAGGCAAGCCTCCGGGCGAGTCAGCATCTCCTTCACCAGTCGGACGGCAGGGTCGCTGTCTTGCGTTTCCGCCCAGTTGTAGTGAGGTAAGGGGTTCAACGTAGCAGCCTGCTTACTCCTTACCCGGTGGGAGTACTGGATAGTCCCATGACGGTGGAACGCAGGGAGTTCAACTTCTTCCAGTCCCTCCGGATCTTCTCCTTCGTCCAGCAGGTTGGGCATCCTGGACAGGGCGTCCGCGTTGGTATTGGAGCGTCCGGCCCGGTATTTGATTGTGAACTCGTAGTTGGACAGACGGGCCATCCACCTCTGCTCCAGGGCACCGAGTCTTGCCGTGTCCAGGTGTGTCAACGGGTTGTTATCCGTGTACACGGTGAACCGGGAAGAAGCGAGGTAATGCTTAAAGCGCTCGGTGACTGCCCATACTACGGCCAGGAACTCTAGCTTAAATGAGCTGTAATTCTCGGGATTCCTTTCGGTGGGTCGCAGCTTTCGGCTGGCGTAGGCGATTACTCGTTCCTTCCCCTGCTGGATCTGGGACAGTACGGCTCCTAGCCCGATGTTACTGGCGTCGGTGTAGAGGATAAAGGGCTGGCTATAATCCGGGTACGCCAGGATTTCGTCCCCCGTGAGGGCCATCTTCAGCTGGCGGAAGGACTCTTCTTCCAGCTCCTCCCATTTGAAGGGCGGCTCTGGTTCTTGGCCTTCCGGGACTGGCCTATCAGGAGGTCCTGCATAGGTGCTGCCTTTTTGGTGAAACCGGGAATAAACCTTCGGTAGTAGCCTACCAACCCGAGGAACTGCCGCACTTCTTTTACGCTGGAGGGGCTTGGCCATTCCTTAATTGCGGTGATCTTATCAGGGTCGGGAGCCACTCCGTCAGCGCTCACCACGTGTCCCAGGTACTACACCTTTGGTTTCAGGAGGTGACACTTGGAGGGTTTCACCTTTAGGCCGTAACTCGCCAGAGCTTCGAACACTTCCGCCAGGTGTTTCAGGTGGTCCTCATACGTCTTGGAATATACGATGACATCGTCCAGGTACAACAGGACCGTCTCGAAGTTTCTGTGGCCCAGACAACACTCCATTAGTCGTTGGAAGGTTCCTGGTGCGTTGCAGAGTCCGAACGGCATGCAGGTGAACTCGCTAAGTCCCATCGGGGTGGTGAATGCGGTCTTCTCCCGGTCCGCCTCTGCTACAGGAACCTGCCAGTACCCGCTAGTGAGATCCAAGGTAGAGAAGAAGTTAGCAGATCTTAAAGCAGCCAATGACTCATCTATCCTTGGTAAGGGGTACGCATCCTTGTGTGTGATACGGTTGATTTTCCGGTAATCTACACACATCCTCATGGTGTTGTCTTTTTTTCTGACTAAGACTAGTGGAGCTGCCCAGGGGCTACAGCTATCCCTGATCACCCCAGCCTCCTTCATGTCTCTAAGCATCCCCTTGGCATGTTGGTAGTGTGCAGGGGGTACGGGTCGATACCTCTCTTTTATGGGAGGATGGTCTCCCGTGGGGATGTGGTGTTCTACCCCCTTGACTCGCCCGAAGTCTAACGGGTGTTTACTAAACACTCTCTCGTACTCTTGAACCACCCGATAGACTCCCTGTTTCTGATGTGAGGGAGTGGAGTCAGTACCCAAATGTAGTTGCTGACACCAGTCCTCCTTTGTTTTCTTAGAGCCGTTACCTTCCTCCGGGTGAGATGGAGGCAAGGGTTCCACAGATTGTATAGCATTTTGGTTAATGGTATATAATTTGGCTAGCGTGGCATACCGGGGCAGGTACACTTCCCTCTTCCCGATATTGATTATGCGAACGGGCACCCTCCCATGGCGTACATTAACCACCCCCCGTGCTGTCAAGATGGTGGGCCTACTGTCTGAGTAAACTGGTTCTACCATTGCCTGGTAATCTCTACCTCTCAGACCAATAGCTGCCCGGCACCAAATCATCATTTCACTTTTTGGGGGCATGGCAATAGGAAAAGGGTCACACATTCTTACGCTACCAATCTCACCGCCGGAGAGTTCCACCTGTTGCCGTCGCATCAGTGCCCGGATCTCTTTCTGGAGCACCCGCTGCTCGCCGGAGCTGGCGTTCTTGGCAACCTGCTGTAAAAGGAAAATCACCTCTGCAAGACAATTTTCAATTACATTAGTTCCTAGAGTTATTTTTGGGTGACTCTCATGTTTGTCAATATCTACAATGATCAGTCCCTGTGCTGCCAGTTCGACTCTACCGATTTTGATGGTCACCTCTTTAAATCCGATCTGTGGCACGGGCTGGCCATTGCTGGCGATGATACTCAAGTCGTCGTCAGGGTAGCGGGTAATATCCGAGTCATTCCAGTACTGCTTAAAGAGCACGTACGGGATGGTGGTGACCTGTGACCCGGTGTCCAGTAGGGCACTCATGGGAATGCCATCCAGTACCACAGGCAAGACTGGACGTCCTCCCACATATCTGTCGCGCCAGTTCGATGGGCCTGGTGATCTTTTTCCTGGGGGTTGGCCCTCTACCCCAGGTTGTGCCCGTTTAAAGAACAGTACCTTGCCATATGTCCGGGTTGATTGCAGCGGCGGCAGATGGGTCGTCCGTCTTCGCTGTATCGGTCACTGGGTCTTCCTCTGGCCGGTGGGGTCCTCCTTGGTCGACGCCACGGGATGTCCTCCGGTCCGGATGCCAGCTGGATCTTCCCTGGGGTGGAAACCTGTAAAGACTGCACAGTTCGGGTTAGCGCAGCAACGCTCTTAGCTAGCTCTTGGACCTGATGGTGTAGGTCTGGAGCCGGGTCATTGTCCAAAGCCTGCGCATCAGCTCCCACAGGCCCTGCCGACAAGGGCGCCGCCTCCTGGTGGTAAGTGATAGCTGGGCGCCTATGGGTCACAACGCCACCCGGTGCCGGTTCTCGGAGCACCCGGATGGCTCTGTCCTTGAACTGTGCAAAGCCCAGATGGGGATCCTGTAAGGCCATCGCCCGCAACTGGGTTCGGTGGGCATTACAATATAGTCCCTCTATAAATTGTTCGGTCAACAGCCTGTCCTCGTTTCCCACTCCATCAGGGTCGGTCTGCTTAATGGCCCTCAGGGCCTCTTGTAGGTTTAGTGCATAGTCCCTTATACTCTCATGCGCTCGCTGCTTGCACCCGTAGAATCTAAGCTTAATCTCGGCTGAGGTGCGGGTATCAAAGGTATCCTTCAGCCGGGTTAGTATCCCTGCGACAGTCTTCCTCCCAGGTGGCCAGGATTTTACTTCCCTTTTGGCTGCCCCGGTTAGTTGGGCCACCAGGATGCTCACTTTTTGCTCTTCTGTGAGGGGGTACACCTGGAAGAGGCTATCCAGCTTTTCTCTAAAGTCATGCAGGGTATGTGACTCCCCTGAGTACTGGGGTAGCCAAGCTGCTCCCGGGATATAGGGCATGGTGAAGGGCATAACTGCAGCAGCGGTGGCGCTGGCGGGGGTTGAGGCAATGAAGCTCTCCTCCGCATCCGACATCTTCCTCCCCCCTAGTGGACCGTGGCCTACCTTGCGATGATCCTGTTCCGTAGGCCGCGGCTCCGCAGTAGATCGTCAGGGTTGAGGACCTTCCGTCGCGCTCCGGTGACGTCGGCGTCTGCTGGGCTCCTTCCAGGACCTTACGCAACGTCCGGACGTGAGGCGGGACTTCAGTTCTCGCGCGCTTTCGGAGTCCACGCCCCTCTTCTTCCCGCGCGGCGTCCTCAAGATGGCGTCCAACGGCGGGAAAACTCCACGGATGGTGGGAAGAAGGCTGAAGATGGTGCCGGATGGCGGGAATCTTCACAGATGGCGGGAAGAAGGCTGAAAATGGCGCCGGATGGCGGGAATCTTCACTGATGGCGGGAAAACTTCACGGATAGTAAGTTTTAAAAGTCTCTTTTTCAGGCACGCAGTACCCGGTGGTTGCGGGCACGAGATCCTGCCGACTACGCCAAAGTTGACGCGCCCCTGGGCCTGCTGTGTCGCGCAGCGTCTCGCGCACGGGGGCTTACCCGGAACTGGATCAGATGAGGGTTGTAGTCTCCGAGTGGCGGGGACCCGGTCCGTGCCCAGGGTCTTTACTGGTAACAACGATAGACCCTCCCGGAGTACTTGCTAGCGAACGGGGCCTGGTCAGTCCTTGAGCATATGGGATCTCCCCTGGCCAGGCGGAGTTGTAGGCCTCCCAAACTGACTGTACTCTTCTGGCTACCTTGCTAGAAGCGGATATAAGTAGCCCACGTCCCTGAGTGTACCGTGTGGTGCTCACCCGTATGGCCGGTGACTCGGGGCCTTCTAATGGCTTCCGCTCCACGATGGCGGCGCTGGTCCCACGCGTGTGACCGTGCCTTCGGGTTTCTGGGCCTGAGGACCTGAAATCCCCTGCCGGTCGGCTTCTGCTGCTGGGTAAGAGTTAGTCCCCACAGCCTCGGACGCCGGGTCCGGTAAGAAAGCTTCTCAGTCAGGGCGAGCTCTGCAGCTGCCAGCCCCTGACTTGTAGTAGTATTGCTCCCACTGAGCTTCTGCTGTTTCTTCCTGTGACTGTTTCTTGTCTCTACTCTCCTTGACTGACTAACCCTGCTTCAGCCCCGGGTTTATATAGGGGAAGGTCTTCCCCTCCCAAGACTGGGCAGGAGGTGTGGCATGCACAGGATCCCTGACCAAAGGACCTCCCACCTGCTCTCAGACATAACATTACATTACTGTGGGAAACCAGACCCCTGGGGTGCCACAAAGATCTTAATGTTGAGGTGAGTCCGAGAAAAGAATCAGCTGACGGTGGAGTCATGTTGTAGATGATAAAAGGGAGTGTTTTCCTATTGAATTTTTAAACGGCTTAACCCTGTCAGCCATGCCAAGTCGTTGCCTTATCCTTAAAGGGATCGAGCCACCATAAAGAATACAGTTAACCAACCAGAAAAGGTGGAAATAATTTAGTTATTTAGTGATTCAAAATTATGCTTCATTCAAAAGATACCAAGCTTTTTTATTTTTTGAATTCTGCTTTCTGGCGCCCCCTGGCGTTGTTCCATTCCGTTTTGGTAGTGGGTGATCAGCTGGTCGCGTTTGCACAGTGCCTGTCATAAGAGCCCCCCCCAAGTCCACACCCGCAGTGTGCACAATGTATTCTGTCACAAGTCTGACAGTCTGCTGTAAGCACAGTGTGTGATTCACCCCCTCCCCCTGCACTCACAGCTCCCCTCCCGGTGAGATGGTTCTGCTTCACAGCCTAAGCGCAGAAGGTGTGTCTCTGCTATTGTGCTTACAAGTCTGTGATGTGAGGAAGAACCATCTCACCGGGAGGGGAGCTGTGAGTGCAGGGGGAGGGGGTGAATCACACACTGTGCTTACAGCAGACTGTCAGACTTGTGACAGAATACATTGTGCACACTACAGTTGGGGGGGCTCTTATGACAGGAACTGCGCAAACTCGACCAGCTGATCACCCACTACCAGGACATATTGGAATAAAGTCAGGGGGCGCCAGAGAGCAGAATTAAAAAAAATGAAAGCTTGGTATCTTTTGAATGGAACATAATTTTGAATCACTATAAATTACAAAACAATTTATTTCTACCTTTTCTGGTTGGTTAACTGTATTCTTTATGGTGGCAGAACCCCTTTACCCCCGAGGGTGGTTTGCACGATAATGACTAGGCAAATTTTTACAATTCTGACCACTGTCACTTTATGAGGTAATTACTCAAACGCTTCAACGGATCCCCCTGATTCTGAGAATGTTTATTTTTTTCGTGACATATTGTACTTCATCATAGTGGTAAAATTCCTTCGATATCACTTGCGTTTATTTGTGAAAAGCTCGGAAAATTTAGCAATTTTCAAAATTAATTTTTATGCCGTTACATCAGAGAGATGTCACACAAAATAGTTAATAAATAACATTGCCCACATGTCTACTTTACATCAGCACAATTTTGGAACCAACATTTTTTTTATTTTTTATTAGGGAGCTATAAGGGTTAAAAGTTGACCAGCGATTTCTAATTTTTAAAACAAAATTTGCAAAACCATTTTTTTTTTTAAGGGACCACATCACATTTGAAGCGACTATAAGGGGCTTTTATGACAGGAAAATACCCAAAAGTGACATAATTCTAAAAACTGCACCCCTCAAGATTCTCAAAACCACATTCAAGAAGTTTATTAACCCTTCAGGTGCTTCACAGGAATTTTTGGAATGGGGAAGAAAAAAATGAATATTTACCAGTACGTCCATCATAACAGCATGACATGAGTTAAGTCCTCTGTTCCTCTAGGGACAGGAAACGCATGAGAGGTTAAAAGCCCCCCCCCCCCCCCCCCATCACACCCTCAGTGTTTTTCCTGTCCCTAGCAGGAGAGGACACTATGGAGAGGTTCTCCGAAGATGGAAGTTACGTGAGAGCCAGGGGGATTGGGGGGGTCTGAGAACTCTCCCCTTCCTTCGGTCCAGAGGCTCCATGCTGATACCCCTTTGCGGGGTCCCTCAGCCAGAAGACCGCCGCTTGCCGCTGTATCCCCCGGACAAGCTGAGCGTTGCGCTATCCCACCGGCTGAAAGGCCGGCGTGCGCTCAACGGAGGAGCGCGGTGTATGGCTTCCGGCGGGAGGCGGAGTCATCAGGGCAAACATCCGCTTTGGAGCCGGCGTGCGTTCCAGGGTGGAGCGCACGCCGAGCGCGGTGCGAGACTTCTGGCCAGGAGGCGGAGTCAGAAGAGCGGACATCCGCTTTGGCCGGCGTGCGTTCCAGGGTGGAGCGCACGCCAGTTCTCCTTCCGGCATTGAGAAGAGGGGCTTCGGCACCCAGAAGGCACAGGTGCCCGGAGGCAGTGGTGAGCCTCCAGGGCATTAAGAATAGCGATTATCATTGGGGGCGTGGCTACCACCTGGATCAGGTAAGACCCTATAAAAGGGTACACCTCAGCCACACACACACTGACACCATGGAAGCTAATCCTTCACGGTCAGAAGCCCCTTCAGAGTCCCTGGGCAGTGTGAGTACAGCCTTAGGCCCTTCTCTGGATAAATCAGAGTATTCTAGGACAGATTTTTATAGTAAATCTCCGGTGTCCTTTTATATTTTTTATGGATTAGGAGAGGGGAACCCAGAGGTCTGGATCTTCTTCCAAAAAATCAAGACGATGTGTAGACTGTAACACGAAGCTTCAGGACTCGTATAAAAAGTGGCTGTGTAAAAAATGTATAGCCGAGGTCCTAAAGGAAGAAAAAACTTCCTTTTTGACGGATATAAGATCTATGATACGTGAGGAGGTCCAGAGTACAGTCTCGAGCCTCATGCCTTCCCGTACACAGCCGTCACACCAAATAGTTCAACCCTCTCCTCGCCAGAAAAGACCTTGGTGGGAGGTGGAAGATGTGTCTGAGGAAGGAGAATATTCAGATTCCGCATCAGAGCAGTCTAGAAGAGGATGAGGATCGCTTCTCTCAGTTACCCTCACGAGCGAAAGAAATATGTCTTCTCTACGGAACATACGGATGAACTATTAAAGTCCGTCAGGCGTACTATGAACTTGGAGGACACTCAGGTCTCCCATTCCAAACAGGATGAAATGTTCGCAGGTCTGAGAACTCAGAGAAATAGAGTATTCCCTGTAAATGAGCATTTAAAATCAATGATTATGGAGGAATGGGAAGAAGTGGAGAAAAGACTCATTGTGCCAAGAGACTTTAAATCCCGTCTTCCTTTCAATCCGGAGGACATCAAACTTTGGGAGGAAATCCCTAAAGTAGATGTCCCAATAGCGAAAGTGGCTAAGAAAACATCCATCCCCTTTGAGGATTCGTCTTGCCTCAAGGACGCAATGGATAGGAAGGCAGAGAGCATGCTCAAGAGGAGTTGGGAGGCCTCAGCAGCCATAATTAAGTCAAATATCGCTGCCACTTCAGTGGCAAGATCCATGTGCCTTTTGGTTGGACGAGCTGTCAGATCAAATTAGGTCGGACTCCCCTGTAGAGATGCTATCAGACTCTCTTCCCATGTTAAAGCTGGCAACGCAATTCATGGCTGATGCCTCGGCCGAATCGGTCAGATTCGCAGCTAGATGTAGCGTATTATCTAATACAGCTAGATGGGCGATATGGCTAAACATGTGGTCGGGGGATAGCCACTCAAAGAATAAACTGTGCTCAATTCCCTTTTCGGGTGCTTGGGTCTTTGGTCCAGTGTTGGACGAGATCCTAGAAAGAGCATCAGACAAGAAAAAAGCATTTCCCGAGGATAGGGTTAAAAGATACCGGCCCTTTCGTGGACCCCGTCGATCCCCTAAACGTGATTACAGGGGTAAGGGTAAGACGGGGAGATGGTCTTACAGGAAGGGAGGAAAGGACAGAGCAGATCAGGTTGCCTCTGGAGCCCCAGCTAGACCATGACGCCATTGGAGTAGAGGGCAGGCTTCTTTTCTTTTAGGACAAGTGGGTGTCCATTACAAAAAATCAATGGATCCTACGTTCCTTAGGGGAAGGTTTCAAAATAGACTTCTCCCATGCCCTCCCTCGTCGTTTCCAAATCACTCGTCCTCGCTCCCCCGTAGATCTCAAAAGTCTATGGCAGGATATATTAGTCCTTCAATCCCTACACGTGGTGAAACAGGTCCCCCCCTTCAGAGCAGGGTTTAGGCCATTATTCCTCCCTCTTCTCGGTATTAAAACCCTCGGGCAAACGCCGTACGGTTATAAACCTCAAGCCCTTAATCCAGTGGGTGGAATACAAAAGGTTCAAAATGGAAACTATAAAAACCAGCATTCCATTGATAGAGAAGGGATCGGTAATGTGCACCCTAGACCTCAAGGATGCATATTATCATGTTCCAATTCACTCAAATCACCAGCAATACCTAAGGTTCGCTCTAGAGCAGGAGGACACAGTACACCACTTTAAATTCACTTGCCTAACCTTCGGTCTGTCCTCGGCCCCCCGAATATTCACAAAGGTTATGACAGAAGTAGCGGCCTTCTTAAGAACACAAGGGGTTATAATCATCCCTTACCTGGACGATATATTGTTGGTGGCTGAGTCAGTCTCTTCTTCTCGGTCAACAAGAGCATACGATCAAAACCCTGGAATATTTGGGGTGGAACATCAATTGGGAAAAATCAAGCCTCCATCCAAGTACTACAAAAGTATTTCTAGGGGTACTCTTAGATTCCAGTCTTCAAAAGTCCTCCTTGCCCCAGGAGAAAAGAAAAAATAAAACTGGAAATTTACAACTTCGAGAAACTGAAGACCACCTCAATCAGATACGCCATGCGGATGTTGGGACTGATGACCTCAATCATTCAGAGCGTGAAATGGGCACAGGCCCGTTCACGGCCGTTACAGAAGTCGATCCTGTCAGTTTGGAACAGACGACCATCGGGGTTGGACAAGAAAATGAGACTGTCAAGAGAGCTAAAAAACTCCCTTTCCTGGTGGACAGACCCTTCAAACTTAGAAAATGCAGTAGACTGGATCCTTCTTCCTTCAATCCAGATCCATACGGAGCAAGCATAGGAAACGGATATCTACAAGGGATGTGGCCCAAAGAGATACAACACAGGTCGTCAAATTTCAGGGAGCTAAAGGCGTTCTGGGACACTCTTCAAAGATGTCAGCATTTGATCAGAGGAAATCATGTAAAAAATTTCTCAGACAACAGCACCACCATCGCTTTTCTTCGTCGACAAGGAGGTCCAAGAGGGAAAAGGTTACAATCCTTGGCGTCAAGAATTTTCTACTGGGCGGAGAGAAATGTCCTTTCAATATCGGCTATTCATCTAAGGGGGTCCGAAAATGTGGTAGCAGACTTTCTCAGCAGAGCAAAAGTTGGTCCCTCAGAGTGGGAGCTGAATCCGGATGTGTTTCATCAAATCATTCAACGATGGGGCACCCCGTTCATAGACCTGTTCGCAACAAGAAAAAACAGGAAGCTGCAGCCCTTTTTTTCCTTGGACCCAGCCGACAGCCCAGAAGGAATAGATGCCCTTTCTCAATCATGGGGGACAAAACTGGTGTACGCCTTTCCTCCAGTCCCTCTCATCTCAAGAGTACTAAGGAAAATCCAACAGGAGAGGGGAGCTCTTATTCTGATAGCGCCCTACTGGCCCAAAAAGAGCTGGTTCCCTCTGCTACACCGGATGGCGGTGGATCTCCCATTCAGACTCCCAGCCAGGAGAGATCTTCTATTGCAGGGTCCCTTGTTACATCCGAACATCCAATTCCTCCAATTGACAGCTTGGAACCTGAGAGGCGGATCCTAGCCTCTAGGGGCCTTTCCCATCGGGTAATTACAACTCTACAAGCCTGTAGGAAACCAGTAACGTCAGCCATCTATACTAGGATTTGGAAACAGTTCTGTAGCTTTGCAGGTCAGTCTGTGGGAAATTCGTCTCACCCCAATATTCCAACGATATTGGATTTCCTCCAAGAGGGGTTTGATAAGGGTCTGAGGCCAAATACGTTAAAAGTTCATATCTCGGCCCTAAGTGCTTTTTTGGACTACTTCTTAATAGACGACCCATGGATATGAAGGTTCATAAAAGCAACTTCTCATTTAAAACCCACGATAAGGAGTCTAGTACCGCCGTGGGATCTGAACCTGGTGTTGAGGGCTTTATGTAAGTCTCCCTTTGAACCCCTAGAAGAAACATCAGTAGACCTGCTTTCTATGAAATCAGCCTTTCTTGTGGCAGTTACTACAGCGAAATGGGTAGGCGAGATCCAGGCCCTCTCAGTTCTGGACCCATACCTTAAGATTGTGGAGGACAGATTGGTTCTTAAACTGGATCCCTCCTTTCACCCTAAGGTGGTGTCCAGTTCAAACCTGAATCAAGAGATAATACTGCCGTCTTTCTGCCAGTCCTCCAAAAATAAAGGAAAAATCCTTCCATACCTTGGACGTCAGGAGGGCAATTGTTCGGTATATAGAAATCACAGCCCCCTGGAGGAGAGACTCAAACCTTTTTCTGCAATTTTCGGGTGTGAATAAGGGCAAGAAAGCTTCTAAGCCGACTCTAGCAAGGTGGTTGACAAGGACTATCGCCCTCGCATATGAATCTGAGGGGAAGGATCCACCAATTTCCCTTAAAGCTCATTCTACTCGGGCAATCTCCGCTTCTTGGGCAGAGAAAGCTGGAGCGTCAGTGGGCCAAATTTGCCAGGCAGCAACCTGGTCCAATATATCCACATTTAGTAAACATTATAAATTGGATGTATTGTCCAGTCAACAATTAGCCTATGGCCGTAAAGTCCTTCAGGCAGTAGTCCCGCCCTAAATGTTCCATTTCTTTTGATTTGGTATGTCTCCTGTCGTGCCGTTATGATGGACTCCTGGAAGCGTAATTAACGGTAGGAATAATTCCTATTTTTAACTTTTTTTCACAAAAATGTTACTTTAGACCCAATTTTTTTTTATATTTTTGCAGGGGTAACAGGAAAAAATGGCCCACAAAATTTGTTATGCAATTTCCCCTGAGCACGCAGATACCCCATACGTGGGGAAAAAAACACTGGGCGCACGGCAGGCTTCAGAAGGGAAGGAGCGCCATTTGACTTTTTGAATCTAAAATTTGCTTGAATAATTAGCGGACGCCATGTTGCGTTTACAGAGCCTCTGATGTGCCTAAACAAGGGACACCATTTTGGAAATTAGACCCCTCAGGGAACTTATCTAGATGTGTGGTGAGCACTTTGAACCCCCAGGTGCTTCACAGAAGTTTATAACCTGGAGCCGTGAAAATAAAATTTTTACATTTTTCCCACAAAAAATGTTTTCAGCCCCCAGTTTTGCATTTTCATAAGGGTAACAGGAGAAATTGCACCATGTAACTTGTTGTGAAATCTCTCCTGAGTAAGCTGATACCCCATATGTGGGGGAAAACCACTGCTTGGGCGTACGGCAGGCTTCAGAAGGGAAGAATAATTAGCGGATGTTCCCCTGATGTGCTTGAACAGTGGAAAAACCCCACAAGTGACAACATTTTAGAAACTAGGTCCCTCAGAGAACTTATCTAGATGTGTGGTGAGCACCCTGAACCCCCAGGTGCTTCATAGAAGTTTATAACATGGAGCCATAAAATTAAAAAAAATCAAACTTTTTCCACAGAAATGATCTTTTAGGTCCAACTTTTTTATTTTCACAAGGGTAAGAGGAGAAAATTGAACCTAAGAACTGTTGTGCAATTTGTCCTGAGTATGCCAATACCCCATATGTGGGGAAAATACACTGTTTGGGCGCATGTCAGGGTTCAGAAGGGAAGGAGCACTGTGACTTTATGAATGCAAAATTGGCTGGAATCAAGAACGAATGCCATGTCGTATTTCGGGAGCCCCTGATGTGCCTAAATAGTGGAAAACCCCCACAATTGACTCCATTTTGGAAACTACACCCCTCAAGGATTTTATCAAGGGGTAAAGTGAACATTTTGAACCCAGAGGTACAACAGAATTTGATAACATTAGGCCATTCAATTGAATAAGTTGTCATTAGTCTTGAGCGCAAGTGCTCAGTACTTGAGTTTGCATTGGGTACTCAGGTATGCACCATGTATCGCGGGTGCTCGAGTGACATGCTCGAGTCCCCGCCCTGCATGTTTTACGGTTGTTAGACACCCCCCAAAAAAAAGATACGGGTATCGCTCGTGCATGGCAGGTGATCCCAGCAACATTTTTTTTTGGGCCGTGAAGCATATGGGGCAGAGACTCGAGCATGTCACTTGAGCACCCGTGATACTCAGTGCATAACCGAGCACCCAATGCAAATTCAAGTAGCGAGCACTTGTGCTCAACACTGGTCTCCATATCGTCATCATTTTTTTTTTTTTGCCCGACCCTAACCCTAAAGTTTATTTTTTACGCCATTCCTTGTGTGGTCTAAGCGATTAGATGACTTTATTCTTCGGGTTGGTGCGATTACAGTACAGCGATACCAGATACATAACAAGTTTTTATGATTGACAGCTGTCACACACTAAAAGACGCTTTTTTTGCAGAGACTATTTTTTGCATCGCCCTATTTTGAGAGCTATAATTTTTCCATATTTTGGCCGACAGTCATGTGACGGCTTGTTTTTTGTGGGACAAGTTGACCTTTTTATTGGTACCATTTTCGGGCACGTGACATTTTTTGATCGCTTTCTATTCTGATTTTTGGAAGGCACAATAAACAAACCAGCAAATCCGGAATTGATTTTTTGTTTCTTTTATGCTGTTCAGCGTGTGGTAAAATTGATAAGGTAGCTTTGTTCTTCGGGTCAGTGTGTTTACAGCGGTACCGAATTTATATATTTTTTTTTATGTTTTGACGCTTTTACTCAACAAACTATTTTGTAGAAAAAATATTTTTTTTGCATCGCTTTATTCTGAGAGCTATAACTTTTTTTTTTTTTCCCGGATGATGGAGCTGTAAGGCGGCTTGTTTTTTGCGGGACAAGATGACTTTTTCAGCGGTACCATTTTTATTTACATTCGTCATTTTTATTGCGTGTTGTTCCATTTAAATTAGATAAAGCATTTGCTTGTTGTTTTTTTTTTTTTTTTTTTACAGTGTTCACTAAAGGGGTTAACTAGCCAGTTTTATAGGTGAGGTCGTTCCGGACGCGGCGATACCAAATGTGTGCATTTATTTATTTATTTTTTCTTTTTCATAATTATTGATGGGTACATTATATTGTTTTTTGTTTTTTATATTTTTACAATTTATTTTTTTTACTTTTACATTTTGTCCCACTATGGGACGTTCACTTTTTGTAGCCTGATCGGCTGTACAACATAGAGAGCAGGAGCAGCTCCCTGTGTTATGCAGCCTGTCAGCACTGCACAGGGAGAAGTTGTTTTTGTTATGCACTGCGCATGACCAAAGCAACATCCTGCCTCCTGGAGACCCGAATGTTGTCATGACGACATCCGGGACTGGACTTGGACACTGGGAGAGGGGGTGAGTATCGGCGCTTAACTCCGCAATGCTGTGATCGACTTCGATCGCAGCATTGCGGGGGTTAATGTGCCGGGAGCGGTGCGGGTGCGATTGTATCACGCGTAATAGTACTGATTACAGTCTCAACCCCAGAAAACATGCTTTTAATTCTTGTTTCTGCTAAACTGTTTGTTTAGTTTTGAGTAAGGGGCTTATTGTTTTCATGCAATTTTATGGAAAGCAACTGAGACATGGCCTATTTCAGTACTACAGTTTGTATCTAATATCCAATACTCATTTTAAGCCATCACACAACAGATCTACCATATTCTTAGTGAGCTTGCAATTCATGTCTAGAAGAACATCCAGAAAGACAAAATGGTGTAAGTTTATGGCTCTTGCTCTCCTGTAAATTCACAGGGCAGGGTTAAATCTCCTGCTCATGCAATCTAGCAGGGCCGTGTTGGGTCTTCATCTGTCAGACTCTGCCTGGGATCCAGGGGAGAAGACGGGAGCAGTTTATTACTGCTTCAGTCTTCTATTTCACTGACTAAATCGCATTGTGTGATGGGATTGCTGATGCTTCTGTAGGACCCGGCAATCACATGATCATGAGGTGTCTCAAGCATAGCAAAGCTCCTGGATCCTAGCAGACTTTGATGGCTCTGCCAGTGACATTTGTCATTGTAGTGTGCTATTTTATCTTGTAAATGGGGCTCCTATAAATGCCCCAGTTACAATGTAAGAAAATCAATAGTAATAAAAAACTGAGGATATTTTTCATATCTTTAATTATTGTTTAGGGGAACAAATTGTCTAGTGTTTATGTACACTACTCAAAAAAATAAAGGGAACACTCAAATAACACATCCTAGATCTGAATGAATGAAATATTCTCATTGAATACTTTGTTCTGTACAAAGTTGAATGTGATGACAACAAAATCACACAAAAATCATCAATGTAAATCAAATTTATTAACCAATGGAGGCCTGGATTTGGAGTCACCCTCAAAATTAAAGTGGAAAAACACACTACAGGCTGATCCAACTTTGATGTAATGTCCTTAAAACAAGTCAAAATGAGGCTCAGTATTGTGTGCGGCCTCCACGTGCCTGTATGACCTCCCTACAACGCCTGGGCATGATCCTGATGAGGTTGCGGATGGTCTTCTGTGGGATCTCCTCCCAGACCTGGATTAACCCCTTCGCAACCTTGGGTTTGTCGTTTTTACTTTTTCGTTTTTTACTTCCCTTGTTCCCAGAGCCATAGCGTTTTTATTTTTTGGACAATATGGTCGTGTGAGGGCTTATTTTTTGCGGGACAAGTTGTACTTTTCAACGCCATTACTGGTTTTACCATATCTTGTACGGGAAAACGGGAAAAAAATTCCAAGTGCGGTAAAATTGCAAAAAAAGTGCAATACCACAGTTGTTCGTTCTTTTTTTTTTTTACCACGTTCACTTAATGCTAAAACTGACCTGCTATTCTTATTCTCCAGGTCATTACGAGTTCGTAGACACCAAACATGTATAGGTTATTTTATATTTAAGTGGTGAAAAAAAATTCCAAAATTTGGTAAAAAAAACTAAGAAAAAAAAATAGCGCCATTTTCCGAGACCTGTAGCGTCTCCATTTTTCGTGATCCGGGGTTGGGTGAGGGCTTATTTTTTGCACGCCGGGCTGACTTTTTTATTGATAACATTTTGGGGTAGATCCGATGTTTTGATCGCCCGTTATTGCATTTTATTGCAATTTTGCGGCGACCAAAAAACGTAATTCTGGCATTTAGAATTTTTTTCTCGTTACACCGTTTACCGATCGGATTAATTCTTTTTTTATATTGATACATGGGGCGATTCTGAACGCGGCGATACCAAATATGTGTATGTGGAGTTTTTTTTTTTTATATTTTATTTTGAATGGGGCGAAAGGGGGGTGATTTAAACTTTTTTATATTTTTAAAAACATATTTTTTTTTCACTTACTGCATGCTTCAATAGTCTCCATAGGAGACTAGAAGCAGCAGTTGTCTGATAGGCTCTGCTACATACAGGGAACCAGCAGATCCCCTGCATATAGCAGAAATGGTCCTGTGCTATGAGCGCCGACCACTAGGTGGCGCTCATAGCGACGAGATCATGACAACCACAGGCGTCTGCTGCAGACCCTAGGTTGTCATGCCCACCCATCGGGGTCGCCGATGGGCGGGGCTTATGACGCGCAACCCGGAAGCACGCGTTAAATGCCGCTGTCGGAGATTGACAGCGGCATTTAACATGTTAACAGCCGCGGGTGGATCGCGATTCCACCCGCGGCTGTTGCGGGCACATGTCAGCTGTAACAATCAGCTGACATGTGCTCGGTTCAGTGAGGGCTCAGCGCAGCAGCCCTCACTGAACCGGGGGTGCGCAAATGTGCGTACTAATACGGCAAGGGTTGGAAAGGGGTTAAAGCAACCACCAACTCCTGGACAGTCTGTGGTGCAACGTGTGACGTTGGTGGCTGGAGTGAGACATGATGTCCTAGATGTGCTCAATCGGACTCAGGTCTGGGGAACAGGCGGGCCAGTCCATAGCTTCAATGCCTTCATCTTGCAGGAACTGCTGACACACTCCAGCCACATGAGGTCTGGCATTGTCCTGCATTAGGAGGAACCCAGGGCCAACCACACCAGCATATGGTCTCCTAAGGGGTCTGAGGATGTCATCTTGGTACCTAATGGCAGTCAGGCTACCTCTGGCGAGCACATGGAGAGCTGTGCGGCCCTCCAAAGAAATGCCACCCCACACCATTACTGACCCACTGCCAAACTGATCATGCTGAAGGATGTTGCAGGCAGCAGATCGCTCTCCACGGCATCTCCAGACTCTGTCACGTCTGTCAAATGTGCTCAGTGTGAACCTGCTTTCATCTGTGAAGAGCACAGGGCGCCAATGGCGACTTTGCCAATCCTGGTGTTCTGTGGCAAATGCCAAGGGTCCTGCATGGTGTTGGGCTGTGAGCATAACCCCCATCTGTGGACGTTGGGCCCTCATACCACCCTCATGGAGTTGGTTTCTAACCGTTTGTGCAGACACATGCACATTTGTGGCCTGCTGGAGGTCATTTTGCAGGGCTCTGGCAGTGCTCCTCCTGTTCCTCCTTGAACAAAGGCAAAGGTAGCGGTCCCGCTGCTGGGTTGTTGCCCTCCTACGGCCCCCTCCACGTCTCCTGGTGTACTGGCCTGTCTCCTGGTAGCATCTCCAGCCTCTGGACACTACACTGACAGACACCGCAAACCTTCTTGCCACAGCTCGCATTGATGTACCATCCTGGATGAGCAGCACTATCTGAGCAACTTCTGTGGGTTGTAGAGTCCGTCTCATGCTACCACGAGTGTGAAAGCACAACCAACATCCAAAACATAAGCCAGAAAGCATTGGTACTGAGATGTGCCCCCCCCCCCCTGCAGAACCACTCCTTTCTTGAGGAAGTCTTGATAATTGCCAATAATTTCCATCTATTGTCTATTCCATTTGCACAACAGCATGTGAAATTGATTGTCAATCAGTGTTGCTTCCTAAGTGGACAGTTTGATTCACTTGGAGTTATATTCTGTTTGTGTTCCCTTTATGTTTTTGAGCAGTATATATAACTTAACTATTTTTGTTAAATTTATTTTTGCACATGAAAGTACCAACTGCAGACAAATGAAAAAACTACTTTTCCCATTAAGACATTTTTATTACATACATGTAAAGAAAAAAACCCTACACATTACATATCTACATAACCTGGAATATTCTCAAGTGGCTCTTCGGTGTGAAATTTGAACAGTATAAAAAATATAGTAAACTGAAAATGGCTTGTTCTTAAAGATTTGCATCACAAAAAAATTAAATTGTCTAGCAGGTAACATTTCTCCAGGTGGAGAGTGGCAAGTTGCATAGGACATCATTGGTGCAACCTGTGCAGATGTAAGGGAGGGGGGCATTTCTACATCCAAACCAGGTGGAATTGTGCATTATGAGGAGCTACTGGAGTGCAAAGGGCTCATATACTTTTCTTGCACTGGGCCTCTTCTGTCTGTCACTGGCGACTTCTAGGCCATGCAATGCTCCAGAAGCTGTTAAGAGAAGAGGAACCCTAGTGTCACCTCTTGGAAGTAGTAATCTAGTAATCCTAAAGGTCAATTTCGTTCCTTATTAAAGAGTCTTGCAACGTGACTTTTTTTTCCTCCTTATGCTTGCTTGGCACTCTTCAGTGAGAAACTTTACCCCTTTTAGAGCCTCTGCTTTGCACTTATGAGGGGCAAACGCCGCAATTGTGTCTGCAGATGGAGTTTCTGGTTTGGCTTTTTATCTGAAGTCACGTGGCATGGCTCTTCAAAAGCTGTGTTTACATGTCTAGTAGTCATCTGTTAGAACAGATCCAGCAGCAATCCGGTGGCAAAAAAAGTTGTAAAGAGACAGCTTTTGTCGTGTTTTTTTTAAAAAAACAAAACAAACTAATATCGGCTTGAGCTGTTTTTTTAACATTGACGTCTATGGACAATGGATCTGTTAATTAGCCATCTGTTATCTTCTATTTGACACTGGTCCTGTAAGTATAAAATGGATGGCTATTTAATGGATCCGTTGTTTATAGACTTCAATATTAAAGCTCCCCTCCAGCGTTTTTTTATTTTATTGCTGTAGTGGTGCTACTGGCGGTTTGGCGGTTTGTGACGGCTGCTCAAGTGTTTGCTGGAACGAGCCAAAGGTCACACTTCAATGCAAGTCTATGGGAGCCTCGTTTTTTTCAGGTTGTGATGTAACTTCTGATCCATCAGAAGTTCCCAGGCATTTAAAGCATCTTTTGATCTGTTTAATAGCAGCATGGGTATCTATGATGTAAATTTGGTTTGATAGATCCATGTTTGTCAGTTAATATATGATGATATTTAAAGTCTTTATTAGCATGGATTCACAGGTGTCCAAATTTTCTCACAAATACATTGACATATATTTTTTGAGAGAAAAGGGGTGGCTTAAAGAAGTTGTCCACTACTTTTATATTGATGCCCTATCCATAGCAATATTATTATTATAACAATATTTCCTTTTTGTAATGTGTACTGTAAATGTTTATATCTTAGTATTTCTTGTTCAATAAATCATTCAATCTATTTTGCTGTGCCTGTTAACATTAACTCTGGAACTGCCTTTTCTCACAAAAAACATGTGTTGACATGTTTTTTCTTACATACGGCGCTTACACTTTAACCTATAACATTGGGGGTGAAGGGTATGATCGTCTTCTAGCAATTCGGTTTACACAAAGCTAATGGGGAATGTGCCAAGCTTACACATTATCCTACAACCTTACAGAGAATCGAGCCGCTGTTAATAGGGAATGTGCCCAGCTTACACATTATCCTACAACCTTACAGAGACACTGTCGCCGAGCGCATGGTTAACTTTGTAAATATTAGCATTGAAATGTATTGTAACCTATAGATTTGCTTGTATAATGTTGTATTTTTAGATCTATTTACACCTTTTTCCATTTCTTGATTTGTGTATACCTCTAAGTGAATCTACAATAAATGTATATTTTTTTAAACACTTTTATTACGTCATTATTATGAACACTACAGAATGCTACCATTAACCCTAGGGATCCTGGGGCTGCCTTTTCTCACAAAAACATGTCTTGACATGTTTTTCTTACATATGGCGCTTACACTTTAATCTACAACCTTGTGTGAAGGGCATGTGGGCTGTCATGGGGGACGTAACAGAGGCTGAACATGGGCTGCTTCCGGGGCAGGAACGGTACTGACGTAACAGATATTCACACACCTAGGGGCGGTAAGGGTTGGCTTCCGGGGGCGGGGACGGAACTGACGGAACAGGTATTGACACACACAGGGGCGGAGAATGGAGAGGGGAGGGGTTTAGACCAGAAGTGGAGGCGGAACAGATGCCAAAAAGGGGTGGGCACCTGTCAAAAACCAGAAGTGGGCGTGTTAACGAGAGGTGGGTGCTCTTACTACTCCTGTCAGGTATATATTATTGGAGGCAGCAGAATCTATGGGCTCCTGTCAGGTATATAGTATTGGAGGCAGCAGAATCTATGGGCTCCTGTCAGGTATATAGTATTGGAGGCAGGAGAATGTATGGGTTCATACCAGATACATATTATTGGAGGCAGGAGAATGTATGGGCTCCTGTGAGGTATATATTATTGGAGGCAGGAGAATGTATGGGCTCCTGTCAGGTATATAGTTTTGGAGGCAGGAGAATGTATGGGTTCATACCAGATACATATTATTGGAGGCAGGAGAATGTATGGGCTCCTGTCAGGTATATAGTATTGGAGGCAGGAGAATGTATGGGCTCCTGTCAGGTATATAGTATTGGAGGTAGCAGAATGTATGGGCTCCTGTGAGGTATATATTTGCTATTTATCATTTTTGGATGTGCTCTCCTGTGACCCCTGCTGCATATACATTGTTCATATATTGGGGCTATTTGGGTTCTCTGTCTTTTTAACCTCTTTTATTTTTTAATTACGTTCTGATTTTCTTCTTTTTTGTGATTTATTCTTAAAGGACCTTATTGGATTTCTTTCCTGATGTCCAGATATCAGATGCATCTGAACTCTTCTAACAACGATAAATTAAATATATATATCTCTTGGAGGAGTGATTTGCAACAATATATCTGTCTGTGCATCATGGTGTTTGTTATTTGTCTTTGTTTCATGTGTCTTATTTATGTGTATTTATTGTACCATTTTCTTTCTTTGCCCCCTCTTCACTTTTTTATTCCCCTTCTCGTATGTTTATATATATATATATATATTTCTGCTATTATTATTTCTTATTTCTTGTCCCCAATTATCCTGCTGTACTCCTGTCTATATTCCCCTATATTTTTACACTGCATAACAGCCCCTATCAGTACGGAGCTGTATCTCTTTGCAGCGTCATATAGGGAACCGTCCTTGGAGTTCTACTGTGCTCATGCGCTGGGCGACTCGCTCCCCCTGCTCTCGCGTCGCCCATCTCCATGGCGCCGGCGCGTTAACCGGATGTCCTCCTGACGCTTCCAGGTCGCGCCCGCGTCATGATGGGCGGGGCGGGACTCCGGGGGGCGCTGACTCTCCCAGTGTATGCGCCGCCTGTACCTCTCCGCTGATGGCCATCCTGAATCATCACATGACCCTACACGTGATGCCTATAGGGGGAGGAGCTATACATTTAAAAAGGTCCTTGTACCCTTGCCATTCACGCCTCTTGAAAAAGCACCCGCGAAACGCGCGTCGAGGCTGCCCTCTCTGACAGACACCGGCCCTCACTTGTCCCTAGCCACGTGTGATACTCTGGGGTGAGTTACCTATACCATGTACATGATATGCACTTAGCAATGGAGTTATTGTACAGGACTACGGTATATATGATATCCCCATATATTAAGTGTCACATTCTTTCTTACTCTGCTCTATTCTACTGTTATTTCCATTCTTTTTGATTATCTGGATTATTATTTTTTGGATCTGTTTGTCTGCATCTTACTGTTTTACCATCTATCTATGAATTTTTTAACATGAAATTATAATAAGCTTTTGTACGCCAAGATACTTGCCTTTTCTCCTGTTTTATTATATTTCGTTCAAGTTGGCTACATAATATGGGGTGTGAGTGGTTATTTATCCACACCACCCTATTTTGAATCTCTAAATGTGGGCTATTGTGTTTCTCATATATTATTGGAGGCAGGAGAATGTATGGGCTCCTGTCAGGTATATATTATTGGAGGCAGCAGAATCTATGGGCTCCTGTCAGGTATATATTATTGGAGGCAGCAGAATCTATGGGGTCCTGTCAGGTATATATTATTGGAGGCTGCAGAATGTATGGGCTCCTGTCAGGTATATAGTAATGGAGGCAGCAGAATGTATGGGCTCCTGTCAGGTATATAGTAATGGAGGCAGCAGAATGTATGGGCTCCTGTCAGGTATATATTATTGGAGGCAGCAGAATCTATGGGCTCCTGTCAGGTATATATTATTGGAGGCAGCAGAATCTATGGGGTCCTGTCAGGTATATATTATTGGAGGCTGCAGAATGTATGGGCTCCTGTCAGGTATATAGTAATGGAGGCAGCAGAATGTATGGGCTCCTGTCAGGTATATATTTTTGGAGCCAGCAGAATGTATGGGCTCCTGTCAGGTATATATTATTGGAGGCAGCAGAATCTATGGGCTCCTGTCAGGTATATAGTAATGGAGGCAGCAGAATGTATGGGCTCCAGTCAGGTATATAGTATTGGAGGCAGCAGAATCTATGGGCTCCTGTCAGGTATATAGTATTGGAGGCAGCAGAATCTATGGGCTCCTGTCAGGTATATAGTATTGGAGGCAGCAGAATGTATGGACTCCTGGCAGGTATATATTATTGGAGGCAGCAGAATGTATGGGCTCCTGTCAGGTATATAGTATTGGAGGCAGCAGAATGTATGGGCTCCTGTCAGGTATATAGTATTGGAGGCAGCAAAATCTATGGGCTCCTGTCAGGTATATAGTATTGGAGGCAGCAGTATGTATGGGCTCCTGTCAGGTATATATTATTGGAGGCAGCAGAATCTATGAGCTACTGTCAGGTATATATTATTGGAGGCAGGAGAATGTATGGGCTCCTGTCAGGTATATATTATTGGAGGCAGCAGAATCTATGGGCTCCTGGCAGGTATATATTATTGGAGGCAGCAGAATCTATGGGCTCCTGTCAGGTATATATTATTGGAGGCAGCAGAATCTATGGGCTCCTGTCAGGTATATAGTATTGGAGGCAGCAGAATGTATGGACTCCTGTCAGGTATATATTATTGGAGGCAGCAGAATGTATGGGCTCCTGTCAGGTATATATTATTGGAGGCAGCAGAATCTATGGGCTCCTGTCAGGTATATATTATTGGAGGCAGCAGAATCTATGGGCTCCTGTCAGGTATATATTATTGGAGGCAGCAAAATCTATGGGCTCCTGTCAGGTATACATTATTGGAGGCAGCAGAATGTATGGGATCCTGTCAGGTATATATTATTGGAGGCAGGAGAATGTATGGGCTCCTGTCAGGTATATAGTATTGGAGGCAGCAGAATCTATGGGCTCCTGTCAGGTATATATTATTGGAGCCAGCAGAATGTATGGGCTCCTGTCAGGTATATATTATTGGAGGCAGCAGAATCTATGGGCTCCTGTCAGGTATATAGTAATGGAGGCAGCAGAATGTATGGGCTCCAGTCAGGTATATAGTATTGGAGGCAGCAGAATCTATGGGCTCCTGTCAGGTATATAGTATTGGAGGCAGCAGAATGTATGGGCTCCTGTCAGGTATATAGTATTGGAGGCAGAAGAATGTATGGGCTCCTGTCAGGTATATAGTATTGGAGGCAGAAGAATGTATGGGCTCCTGTCAGGTATATAGTATTGGAGCCAGCAGAATATATGGGCTCCTGTCAGGTATATAGTATTGGAGGCAGAAGAATGTATGGGCTCCTGTCAGGTATATAGTATTGGAGCCAGCAGAATCTATGGGCTCCTGTCAGGTATATAGTATTGGAGCCAGCAGAATCTATGGGCTCCTGTGAGGTATATAGTATTGGAGGCAGCAGAATGTATGGGCTCCTGTCAGGTATATATTATTGGAGGCAGGAGAATGTATGGGCTCCTGTCAGGTATATAGTATTGGAGGCAGGAGAATGTATGGGCTCCTGTCAGGTATGTAGTATTGGAGGCAGCAGAATGTATGGGCTCCTGTGAGGTATATATTTGCTATTTATCATTTTTGGATGTGCTCTCCTGTGACCCCTGCTGCATATACATTGTTCATATATTGGGGCTATTTGGGTTCTCTGTCTTTTTAACCTCTTTTATTTTTTAATTACGTTCTGATTTTCTTCTTTTTTGTGATTTATTCTTAAAGGACCTTATTGGATTTCTTTCCTGATGTCCAGATATTAGATGCATCTGAACTCTTCTAACAACGATAAATTAAATATATATATCTCTTGGAGGAGTGATTTGCAACAATATATCTGTCTGTGCATCATAGTGTTTGTTATTTGTCTTTGTTTCATGTGTCTTATTTATGTGTATTTATTGTACCATTTTCTTTCTTTGCCCCCTCTTCACTTTTTTATTCCCCTTCTCGTATGTTTATATATATATATATATATATATTTCTGCTATTATTATTTCTTATTTCTTGTCCCCAATTATCCTGCTGTACTCCTGTCTATATTCCCCTACTTTTTTACACTGCATGACAGCCCCTATCAGTACGGAGCTGTATCTCTTTGCAGCGTCATATAGGGAACCGTCCTTGGAGTTCTACTGTGCTCATGCGCTGGGCGACTTGCTCCCCCTGCTCTCGCGTCGCCCATCTCCATGGCGCCGGCGCGTTAACCGGATGTCCTCCTGACGCTTCCAGGTCGCGCCCGCGTCATGATGGGCGGGGCGGGACTCCGGGGGGCGCTGACTCTCCCAGTGTATGCGCCGCCTGTACCTCTCCGCTGATGGCCATCCTGAATCATCACATGACCCTACACGTGATGCCTATAGGGGGCGGAGCTATACATTTAAAAAGGTCCTTGTACCCTTGCCATTCACGCCTCTTGAAAAAGCACCCGCGAAACGCGCGTCGAGGCTGCCCTCTCTGACAGACACCGGCCCTCACTTGTCCCTAGCCACGTGTGATACTCTGGGGTGAGTTACCTATACCATGTACATGATATGCACTTAGCAATGGAGTTATTGTACAGGACTACGGTATATATGATATCCCCATATATTAAGTGTCACATTCTTTCTTACTCTGCTCTATTCTACTGTTATTTCCATTCTTTTTGATTATCTGGATTATTATTTTTTGGATCTGTTTGTCTGCATCTTACTGTTTTACCATCTATATATGAATTTTTTAACATGAAATTATAATAAGCTTTTGTACGCCAAGATACTTGCCTTTTCTCCTGTTTTATTATATTTCGTTCAAGTTGGCTACATAATATGGGGTGTGAGTGGTTATTTATCCACACCACCCTATTTTGAATCTCTAAATGTGGGCTATTGTGTTTCTCATATATTATTGGAGGCAGGAGAATGTATGGGCTCCTGTCAGGTATATATTATTGGAGGCAGCAGAATCTATGGGCTCCTGTCAGGTATATATTATTGGAGGCAGCAGAATCTATGGGGTCCTGTCAGGTATATATTATTGGAGGCTGCAGAATGTATGGGCTCCTGTCAGGTATATAGTAATGGAGGCAGCAGAATGTATGGGCTCCTGTCAGGTATATATTATTGGAGGCAGCAGAATCTATGGGCTCCTGTCAGGTACATATTATTGGAGGCAGCAGAATCTATGGGCTCCTGTCAGGTATATATTATTGGAGGCAGCAGAATCTATGGGCTCCTGTCAGGTATATATTATTGGAGGCTGCAGAATGTATGGGCTCCTGTCAGGTATATAGTAATGGAGGCAGCAGAATGTATGAGCTCCTGTCAGGTATATATTATTGGAGGCAGCAGAATCTATGGGCTCCTGTCAGGTATATATTATTGGAGGCTGCAGAATGTATGGGCTCCTGTCAGGTATATAGTAATGGAGGCAGCAGAATGTATGAGCTCCTGTCAGGTATATATTATTGGAGGCAGCAGAATCTATGGGCTCCTGTCAGGTATATAGTAATGGAGGCAGCAGAATGTATGGGCTCCAGTCAGGTATATAGTATTGGAGGCAGCAGAATGTATGGGCTCCTGTCAGGTATATAGTATTGGAGGCAGCAGAATGTATGGACTCATGGCAGGTATATATTATTGGAGGCAGCAGAATGTATGGGCTCCTGTCAGGTATATAGTATTGGAGGCAGCAGAATGTATGGGCTCCTGTCAGGTATATAGTATTGGAGGCAGCAAAATCTATGGGCTCCTGTCAGGTATATAGTATTGGAGGCAGCAGAATGTATGGGCTCCTGTCAGGTATATATTATTGGAGGCAGCAGAATCTATGTGCTACTGTCAGGTATATATTATTGGAGGCAGGAGAATGTATGGGCTCCTGTCAGGTATATATTATTGGAGGCTGCAGAATCTATGGGCTCCTGTCAGGTATATAGTATTGGAGGCAGCAGAATCTATGGCCTCCTGTCAGGTATATAGTATTGGAGGCAGCAGAATGTATGGACTCCTGTCAGGTATATATTATTGGAGGCAGCAGAATGTATGGGCTCCTGTCAGGTATATATTATTGGAGGCAGCAGAATCTATGGGCTCCTGTCAGGTATATATTATTGGAGGCAGCAGAATCTATGGGCTCCTGTCAGGTATATATTATTGGAGGCAGCAGAATCTATGGGCTCCTGTCAGGTATACATTATTGGAGGCAGCAGAATGTATGGGATCCTGTCAGGTATATATTATTGGAGGCAGGAGAATGTATGGGCTCCTGTCAGGTATATAGTATTGGAGGCAGCAGAATCTATGGGCTCCTGTCAGGTATATATTATTGGAGCCAGCAGAATGTATGGGCTCCTGTCAGGTATATATTATTGGAGGCAGCAGAATCTATGGGCTCCTGTCAGGTATATAGTAATGGAGGCAGCAGAATGTATGGGCTCAAGTCAGGTATATAGTATTGGAGGCAGCAGAATCTATGGGCTCCTGTCAGGTATATAGTATTGGAGGCAGCAGAATGTATGGGCTCCTGTCAGGTATATAGTATTGGAGGCAGAAGAATGTATGGGCTCCTGTCAGGTATATAGTATTGGAGGCAGAAGAATGTATGGGCTCCTGTCAGGTATATAGTATTGGAGCCAGCAGAATATATGGGCTCCTGTCAGGTATATAGTATTGGAGGCAGAAGAATGTATGGGCTCCTGTCAGGTATATAGTATTGGAGCCAGCAGAATCTATGGGCTCCTGTCAGGTATATAGTATTGGAGCCAGCAGAATCTATGGGCTCTTGTCAGGTGTATATTATTGGAGACAGCAGAATGTATGGGCTCCTGTCAGGTACATATTATTGGAGTCAGGAGAATCTATGGGCTCCTGTCAGGTATATATTATTGGAGGCAGCAGAATCTATGGGCTCCTGTCAGGTATATAGTAATGGAGGCAGCAGAATCTATGGGCTCCTGTCAGGTATATATTATTGGAGGCAGCAGAATCTATGGGCTCCTGTCAAGTATATAGTATTGGAGGCAGCAGAATCTATGGGCTCCTGTCAGGTATATAGTATTGGAGACAGCAGAATGTATGGGCTCCTGTCAGGTATATAGTATTGGAGGCAGCAGAATCAATGGGCTCCTGTCAGGTATATATTATTGGAGCCAGCAGAATGTATTGGCTCCTGTCAGGTGTATATTATCGGAGGCAGCAGAATCTATGGGCTCCTGTCAGGTGTATATTATTGGAGGCAGGAGAATGTATGGGCTCCTGTCAGGTATATAGTATTGGAGGCAGCAGAATCTATGGGCTCCTGTCAGGTGTATATTATTGGAGGCAGGAGAATGTATGGGCTCCTGTCAGGTATATAGTATTGGAGGCAGCAGAATCTATGGGCTCCTGTCAGGTATATATTACTGGAGGCAGCAGAATCTATGAGCGCCTGTCAGGTATATATTATTTGATAATCATGCCCATTGCCCAGCTCCCGCCATATGTCGATCGCCAGCCACATAAAACAAGGATGCTGGGGGCTGGGATTTGCAGCATCTTAAGACCCAAGCGTTCTTGGCCCCCCAGGCTGAAAATCGCAGCCCACAGCCACCCATGAAAATGGCGCATTCATCATAGCACCATTTCCAGGTGCTTTACCCGGCTCTTCCAGCGGCCCTGGTGGTGAGTGGCACCCTGGGTAATAATAGGGTTAGTACTAGGCCAGCTTTGTATTATCAGCTGGTACTAAGCCCGAAATTTATGGTGTGACGCCAAATTAGTCATAGCCACCATGAATTTCTCGTAAATAGAAAAAAAAAAACACATTTAGGGACTCCATCTTTAACCCCTTAAGGACCAGAGCATTTTCCGTTTTTGCTTTTTCATTTTTTGCTCCCCTTGTTCCCAGAGCCATAGCGTTTTTATTTTTTGGGCAATATGGCCGTGTGAGGGCTTATTTTTTGCGGGACGAGTTGTACTTTTCAACGCAATTACTAGTTTTACCATATCGTGTACGGGAAAACGGGAAAAAATTCCAAGTGCGGTGAAATTGCAAAAAAAGTTCAATACCACAGTTGTTTTTTATTAATTTTTTTGCCACGTTCACTGAATGCTAAAACTGACCTGCCAATCTTATTCTCCAGGTCATTTCGAGTTCGTAGACACCAAACATGTATAGGTTCTTTTATATTTAAGTGGTGAAAAAAAATTCCAAAATTTGGTAAAAAAAAAAAATATATATATATAGCGCCATTTTCTAAGACCTGTAGCGTCTCCATTTTTTGTGATCTGTGGCTGGGTGAGGGCTTTTTCCTTTGTGCGCCGGGCTGACGTTTTTTATTTATAACATTTTGGGGTAGATCCGATGTTTTGATCGCCTGTTATTGCATTTTATTCCAATTTTTGCGGCAGCCAAAAAACGTAATTCTGGCGTTCAGAATTTTTTTCTCGTTACGCTGTTTACCGTTCGGATTAATTCTTTTTTTTATATTGATAGATCAGGCGATTCTGAACGCGGCGATACCAAATATGTGTATGTGGGTTTTTTTTTAAATATTTTATTTTGAATGGGGCGAAAGGGGGGGTGATTTAAACTTTTATATTTTTTTACATTTTTTTATATTTTTAAAAACGTTTTTGTTTCACTTTTTGCATGCTTCTATAGTCTCCATAGGAGACTAGAAGCTCAACTATCCGATCGCCTCTGCTACATACAGGGGATCAGTAGATCCCCAGCATATAGTAGAATTGGTCCTGTGCTATGAGCGCCGACCACTAGGTGGCGCTCATAGCGACCAGCTCATGACAAACACAGGGTTGTCATGCCCACCCATCGGTGACCCGCGATCACGTGAGGGGTAGCCGATGGGCGGGGGTTAGGACGCGCTTCCCGGAAGCGCGCGTTAAATGCTGCTGTCGGAGATTGACAACGGCATTTAACATGTTAACAGCCGCGGGTGGATCGCGATTCCACCTGCGGCTGTTGCGGGCACTTGTCAGCTGTAAGAATCAGCTGACATGTGCTCGGTTCAGTGCGGGCTCACCGCCGGAGCCCTCACTGAACCGGGGGAGGAGTCCTATGACGTACTAAGACGTCATGGGTTGCAATCCTCACTCCAACGTAATCCATAGGTCTTCTGTCTTCAGCTCGGCTACATCTTTGCCATGAGACAAATATGTCTGCTGACAGAGAAGATCAGACACAGAATGACACTGGAGCACTGTTACTGTGTAATGAGGCACTATGTTTCTTTTTTTGTCATGACATTTCATGTAGAAATCTTGTGAAAAGTGTGGATTGTGCTCTGGAAGTGATCAGTTATAGCTAACTTTGTTATTTTCTGCAGAGATAAGTCCTGCATAGAAGATGTGATGTATCGGTCTGCGGCAGATAAAGAACTTCACCTAGAGACATCACTGGTGAGTATGTGTATTACCTATACACATACACTGACACTATATACAGAGCTCCTGTGTATAATGTCACTGGTGATCACTGTATTACCTGTACACTGACACTATATACAGAGCTCCTGTGTATAATGTCTCCAGTGATCCCTGTATTACCTGTACACTGACACTATATACAGAGCTCTTGTGCATAATGTCACTGGTGATCACTGTATTACCTGTACACTGACACTATATACAGAGCTCCTGTGCATAATGTCACTGGTGATCACTGTATTACCTGTACACTGACACTATATACAGAGCTCCTGTGTGTAATGTCACTGGTGATCACTGTATTACCCATACACTGACACTATATACAGAGCTCCTGTGCATAATGTCACTGGTGATCACTGTATTACCTGTACACTGACAATATATACAGAGCTCCTGTGCATAATATCACTGGTGATCACTGTATTACCTGTACACTGACACTATACACAGAGCTCCTGTGTGTAATGTCACTGGTGATCACTGTATTACCTGTACACTGACACTATATACAGAGATCCTGTGCATAATGTCACTGGTGATCACTGTATTACCTCTACACTTACACTATACACAGAGCTCCTGTGTATAATGTCACTGGTGATCACTGTATTACCTGTACACTGACACTATATACAGAGCTTCTGTGCATAATGTCACTGGTGATCACTGTATTACCTGTATACTGACACTATATACAGAGCTCCTGTGCATAATGTCACTGGTGATCACTGTATTACCTGTACACTGACACTATATACAGAGCTCTTGTGCATAATGTCACTGGTGATCACTGTATTACCTGTACACTGACACTATACACAGAGCTCCTGTGCATAATGTCACTGATAATCTCTACATTATCTGTACACTGACTCTATATACAGAGCTTTTTAAAATTTTCATTATCAGTCACTATCTGGTGCCATTATGTGCCATGGTCATGGCGTGGCGGTATTTGTCCCTTGTATGTGGTATTATTCGGACAGTCACTATGTGGTGGTAATATGTGGTCTTCTCATGGTGTGGCAGTATATATACCTTGTACTTGATAGTATTTGATCACTATGTGGTGGTATGTGTTCTGGTCATGTTGTGGTGGTATTTCTCTCTTCTATATGGTATTATTAGTCTAGGTATAGTGGATTGTTGTCAGTCATTTGGTTTTTCGGATATTAAGAATGGGAACATTCTTTATTTGCAATACATATTAAATACTTGGATGTTTAACCTATCCCTGTGTTGTGACTACCACACAGCAGCAGAGATGCACGTCAGCTAAAGACGCAAACAATAAGCCGTCACACAGCCCCAGATCCAAAAAAATGAGAACACTACGGTGCGCAGAACATGGCGTGAAAAGTGTGATTTTTTTTTTCAAACTTATGAATTTGTTTTCACTACTTAGATACCGGTAAAGGTATACAATTTGGTATCTACGAACTCGTACTGACCCGAGGCATCACACTGTCACGTCGGTTTTACCATATAGTGAACATGGTGACTAAAAAACCCAATAAACAAACGTTTAATTGCACTTTTTTTGCAATTTTACTGCACTTGGAATTTTTGTTGCCATTTCCCTGTACACAATATGGTAAAATAAATGATTGCATCTGAAAGTACAACTCGTCCCGCAAAAAAAACTGTCTTTCAGCAGCAGAAGGGAAGGAAGGGAGACACAGATTCTCTACTTCGTGGGTAGGCGGAGCCCCATAGGATAGTCACCTCAGATTGGAAAAAGACGACCGGCCCCTCCAGTATATAGGCTCCTCCTACTCCCATGTTCATCAGTCTTTTTATCTGAGGTCTCAGAGGATAGTCGCTGCTTCGGCAGCTCTTCAGAAGAGTTGTTATTTTCTATCCAGCGAGTCCTGGACCCCCCGTGGTCTAGAGGTCTCTGGGGGTCTCGGCGCTGCTGAGACCCCTGACCCTCCCCTGGCAGCTCTGTGTACCCCTTGAGGAGGTTCCCACTTATGCCTGCTGGCCCCGGGGGATACAGGGCGCTCCCTGGCGGAGGCGCACACCACACATCTGAGAGGGTCCCTGCGTGCTCCGCCATAGGGGGGAGCAAAGGGCCATGGCGCCACACATCCCTGAGGATCCCTGTGGCGTTCAGCCGGGTAAGTGCTCTTTGGTCTAAAGAGTATCTTTGACGGCTACGGCAAGTGTACTGCCTGTGTGTTTCTTGTCTATTTCAGACGCTGCCTTGACTGGGGAGCAGAGACGGAGGCCAGTAATTTTTATTTTTTATTTGCGCATGCTTTTTCGTTTTTGCTTCCTGCCTTCATTGAGGCAGGAAGCTCCCTGTATTGGCGCGCGTTTTCTTGCTTTTATTGACTTGCTTCCTGCCTTCATAGAGGTAGGAAGTTTTCTGCCCTCATTTTTGTTGTTTGAATAAGGCGGGGGCGTGGCCTAGCGGCGGCGTGGCTTAGCGTCTCCTGGCTTCCTGCCGTCATTACTTAGGCAGGAAGCGCTTGGTTGAGCGTGCGCTGGCGGTCCCTGCTTCTCCCTCCGGCGTCCAGCGGCGCCTCCTGCTCTCTGCTCCCCGTCCGTCCACACACTTAAGAGGAGCGGTCGCCGCAGTACCGGTGAGTCCCCTCTGCCTCTGGCAGGGGTTCTTTGTCAGTGCTGTCTCTCCAGGCTACCTATTAGGAGTCCTCGTGAGCACTGCCGCTTTCTCTCCTAAAGCTATTTACTTCACTGACCTTTCAGGCTGCGTAGTATTATAGTTGCTGTGATGTTAACCCCTTCTGAAAAAGTGGAACTTTAGGGGAAACACATGATGTTTAAGGGAGTTTCCCCCTATTGATTTTTTGCTTGGCATTTCTGGGGTAGCTCTTTTCTAAGGGTGAGCTTTAACCCTTCAGAGCCTGTCGCATATATATAAAAAAAATAAATACATAAAAAAATAAAAGTGAGTTTTGAAAACAGGCTGTGCAGCTTTCACACTTTTTTGCCATCCTTGTTGTACATCCTGGCATCTGGTGTGGGTGGCATGTCGGATCAGGGGCCTGGGAGTGCTCATTGGTCTCCTGATCCTTTTCAGGTTCAGTCGCACGCCTCTGATACACTCAGGCCTTCTACTACATCAAGTTCAACGCTCAGTGATGTTAAGGTGGAGGCGCTCACTCGCTCCATTGATAGTCTCTCTAGTCTCCTGGGACAGTGGGTGTCAGCTAGATCACACCCAATACCACGAGGTAAAAAGCGCCGCAAGACTATGGTGGCGTTGTCTCCCTCGCAGAGCGCATCAGAGGCTTCGGATTCACCAACAGATTCGGTTGATGAAATTTCTGAGTCCGAAGAGGAGGATCAACAGGATCGCTCTGTTTCTCTTTCTGGTCGCATAGATGGGCTTATTAAGGACATGCGGGAAGTATTAGAGCTGTCTGAAGAGCCGACAAGACCGTCTAGGTCGGGCCATCTGTATCAGAAGACGCGCCGTGTTCGTTCTACATTACCTGCGCATGAGGAACTTAACGAAGTGGTGGAGAAGGAGCGTCAGTGTCCGGATAAACGCTTCCGAGGAACGCGTTTTTTTGATGCCCTATATCCCTGTGCCAAGGAGATGGTTACTAATTGGGTTCCCTCTCCTGAGGTGGATATATCTCTGTCTCAGCTGACCAAGTCTTCCCTGCTTCCTGTTAAAGGGAGAGCCAATTTTCAGGATCCTTTGGACAGAAGATCGGAGTCAGCGGCGAAATCCATCTATGAAGCCGCGGGTCATGGTTTCCGAGTGGCCTTGGGGGCCATGTGGGCCAGTGAGGCTTCTCTGCGGTGGTTGGATCAGCTGCGTGCAGCGTGGCAGGATGGGACTTCGCGCTCAGAAGTGGAAAAGCTTTTTCAGCGAATGGAAGAAGCTATGTGTTATGGCAGAGATGCAGTACTGGACACTGCTTCAATTCTGTCCAGGGCTCAGGCTTCGGCAGTCACGATTAGAAGAGCTCTGTGGCTTAAACAGTGGACCGGGGATGCAGTATCCAAACAGGGATTGCTTAGTCTGGCATATAAGGGCGGTCAGCTCTTTGGTTCAGATCTTTCGGAACTAATTGCCAAAGCTAAAGCTAAGGATGTTACTCTGCCTGGGAAAAAGGCAGTCGCATCCACAGCCAGCAGGACAGGGCCCGGCAGAGGTCTTCGGTCCTTTCGGGCCAGGGGACGATTCAGTCAGCCTTCTTGGAGATTGGGTCGTCCCTCATCCTCCAGCAGATCCGCCCAGAAATCTTGTACTCCTTGGAAGCAACGGTCCCGTCAGGACAGACGGGAGGTTGATAAAAAGTCCGCTAAGGCTGACTGACGCCAGGGATCCCCCCGAGGGCTCTCGGGTGGGAGGTCGTCTGCTACAATTCGGGTCGATCTGGGCATCCCACATAGCAGACGCCTGGGTGACACGGGTTATGTCGGCAGACTATTTCATAGAGTTTCATTCACTGCCTCCAGACAGGTTTCGTCTGACGGGCATTCCGTCCGTGCCAAGACTGGCTGCCGCACTGTTTCAGGAGGTCGACTCTCTCCTACAGCAGGGTGTGGTGGTTCAGGTTCCTCCGGAAGACCAGGGAAATGGTTTTTATTCCAACCTTTTTGTGGTCCCCAAAAAGGAGGACAAGTTTCGTCCAGTGCTGGATCTCAGGGATTTGAATATTTACGTCCGGACACGGAAGTTCCGCATGGAGTCTCTCCGATCGGTGATAGCGATCCTGTCGCAGTACGATTTCTTGGTGTCCATAGACATCCGCGACGCCTATTTCCATATCCCTATCGGCAGGGCTCACCAGCGTTTCTTGCGTTTCGCTATAGGTCAAACCCATTACCAGTTTGTGGCCCTGCCTTTCGGGTTGGCCTCAGCTCCCAGGGTTTTTACAAAAATTCTGGCTCCTCTCATGGCGCTTCTTCGAAGACAGGGGGTTACGATCCTCCCCTACCTGGACGACCTGTTCATAGTGTCTCCCACAGCGGAGGAGCCAATAGCGGCTCGCGATCTCTCCCTTCAGTACCTGATGGACTTCGGGTGGCTGATCAATTGGAAGAAATCGTCATTGGAGCCAGCACAGTCCATTCTTTTCCTGGGGATGCAGTTCGATACTGTTCGGGCAGTTGTGTCCCTGCCTCCTGTCAAACAGACGAACCTTCGTCTTCTGGTCCAGGCTATGAGGTCGGCGCTGTCAATGTCCCTTCGGGAATGCATGCGCCTTCTGGGTCAAATGGTGGCAACTATGGAAGCAGTACCATTTGCACAATTTCATTCCCGGGATCTCCAGAGCCTTATTCTGACCCATTGGGATCGATCGCTAACTTCTCTGGATCGCTCGGTCATTATCTCCCGCAGGGTGCGAGAATCTCTTGTATGGTGGTTGCGTCCGGAGACTCTATCCGTGGGGAAATCCTTCCTTCCTCCGAGATGGTCGGTGGTGACAACCGATGCCAGCCGGACAGGCTGGGGGGGAGTTTGGAACAACCTCTGGATTCAGGGAGTCTGGTCGCCAAAGGAGTCGTCTCTCCCGATCAACATTTTGGAGTTGAGAGCAATATTTCTCTGCCTCCAACATTGGACGGTCTTATTGAGCGGTCTACCGGTCCGGATCCAGTCGGACAACGCTACGGCTGTCGCGTACATCAACCACCAAGGCGGGACGAGGAGTTCCAGTCTCATGTCGGAGGTCTCTCGGATCCTGGTGTGGGCCGAGTCCAAAGTTCCAGCAATCTCTGCAATTCACATTCCAGGGGTGTTGAATATCTCGGCGGACTTCCTCAGTCGCGAGCAAGTGGACCCTGGGGAATGGAGTCTCCATCCAGAAGTGTTTTCTCTGCTGTGTTCCCGTTGGGGGACTCCTCAGGTGGACTTGATGGCATCCAGGCTGAACGCCAGGGTTCCGACGTTCATGTCCAGGTACAGGGACCCGGAGGCGGTGGCGGTGGATGCTCTAGTGGCCCCGTGGGGTCAGTTCAAGCTGATCTATGCGTTTCCGCCGATGTCCTTACTACCTCTGGTGATCCGACGGATCAAACTCGAAAGGGTATCAATAATTCTGATAGCACCAGACTGGCCGCGGAGGACATGGTATTCGACGCTGGTGTCTCTTCAGGCGGCACCTCCGTTTCCGCAGCTCCTTCGCCCGGACTTGCTCACTCAGGGGCCCATTCGTCATCCGGACCTGAGGTCCCTTCGTTTGACGGCGTGGCTCTTGAGACCGAGATCTTGACCCGTCGCGGTTTTTCGCTCGAGGTCATTGCTACCTTGCGGGCGGCCCGGAGTCCAGCTACGTCCAGGATTTATCATAGAACTTGGGAGTCTTTCTATTCATGGTGTTCTGGATCCTCAAGAAACCCGAGGGTTTTTTCCATCCCCAACTTCTTGGCCTTTCTGCAATCTAGTCTGGCCAGGGGTTTGGCAGTTAGTACGGTGCGGGGACAGGTATCTGCTCTTTCCGCACTTTTTAGGAAGGCTATTGCCTCTCGCAGGGATGTGCGCTCTTTTTTTCGCAGAGTCGCACGTCAGTTTCCGCCACGGAGGGCAGTTGTGGCTCCATGGCGGCTTAATCTAGTCCTGGAAGCCCTTCAGCATAGGCCTTTTGAGCCTATGGATTCTGCTAAACTTTCACTACTTTCTTGGAAGGTGGCCTTCTTGGTGGGAGTCGCCTCTTTGAGAAGGGTATCGGAATTAGCAGCACTTTCTTGCTCACCTCCTTTTCTGGAATTTTTTCCGGATCGCGTGGTGCTTCGTACTCGTGAAGATTTTTTGCCTAAGGTAGTGTCACAATTCCACATTAATCAGGACATTGTGTTGCCTTCTCTTTGTCCAGGACCTAAGAATCCAAGGGAGCGGGCCTTGCACTCGTTGGACTTAGTGCGGGCATTGAAGTTCTATCTTACGATCACTCAAAGTTTTCGGAAGTCGGACTCTCTTTTTATAATTCCGGCAGGTCGTCGGCGTGGTCAACGTGCTTCCAAAGACACGATAGCTCGGTGGATCCGTTCAGCTATCCTGGAAGCGTACCGGCTCAAGGGCGAGCCTTGTCCGGTTAAAGTTAAAGCTCATTCCACGAGAGCCATTGGCTCATCGTGGGCTTTTCGTCAGGGGGCCTCGGCAGCGCAGCTCTGCCGGGCGGCCACCTGGCGCTCCGTTCACACCTTTACTAAGTTTTATAAGGTGGACGTAAGTGCTTCAGCCGATGCGGCCCTGGGACGCAGGGTCCTGCAGGCGGCGGTAATTTAAGTTATCCCTTTACTTAGTTTTCCGTTATTTAGCGCGGTTTGCGCTCTTGCCTAAGTTTTGGGGTATGGAAGCTTCTGCCTCTATTTCCCACCCTTAAGTAGGTACTGCTTTAGGACGTCCCACGAAGTAGAGAATCTGTGTCTCCCTTCCTTCCCTTCTGCTGCTGAAAGCCGGATTTTGGTAAGAACTTACCTGTAAAATCCTTTTCAGCGAAGGAAGGAAGGGAGACACAGCACCCTCCCAGGGCAGAAGTGTTTTTTTGTGTTTCTAGATACAGCGCGTCTCCTTCCTGATGTCGATCTTCTGGACTGGGTTTAGCGCTCTACGGCTCTCCTTCCAGTTTCGCCAGCTCTACACAATTGTCAGGTCCAATGGGGTATGCTTAAGACTGTGTGTTTCTATTACATAACCTGTTTTCCCTCATTTCTGAAATTTCAGAAGGGGATATGTTGTTCTGCTGGTTGGTCTGCTCTTCCTTAGCTTGTGTACGGACTGATGAACATGGGAGTAGGAGGAGCCTATATGCTGGAGGGGCCGGTCGTCTTTTTCCAATCTGAGGTGACTATCCTATGGGGCTCCGCCTACCCACGAAGTAGAGAATCTGTGTCTCCCTTCCTTCCTTCGCTGAAAAGGATTTTACAGGTAAGTTCTTACCAAAATCCGGCTTTCCTGCTGCTACAGACTTTTATATGACTACAATTTACATTCTGCTGCTTACGCAAACATTTTTGCAGTTTACAAGACACTTCTTACACTTGCTTGCACCCAGGTTTCATGTGAAAGAGTGTTCTCAAAGCTGAAAATTGTAAAAAAATCATCTGAGGTCTTCAATTGGACAGGAGCTTTTAGAGTCACTCCTTCTGTTGAACATTGAGTATGACATTTCAAGGAACTTAGACTATGATGACATTATTAATACGTATGCAATGTCATCTTCTGTTCTGAAAAAAATGCCCCCCTAGTGAACCTTGGCCTACCTCCTTTTACCTTGCTCCTGCTAGGCCGCAGTTCCGCCGGTGACGGTCTCCTTCAGGACCTGGCATCGCACACGTCTGACGTAAGCGCTCACTGGGGCTCCTTCCAGGAACCTGGCGCTGCGTTAGTGCGTGAGGCGGGGCTTGGGCTTTGCGCGCTTCCAGCGGTTACGCCCCTCTTCTTCCCGCGCGGCGACCCAGAAATGGCGGACAATGGTGGGAAACAGCGGCAATTGGCGCGAAACTTCACAGTATGCGACACAGTTCTTTAAGGCGCACAGTACCCGGTGACAACGTGCACGAAATCCTGCCGACTACGCCAAAGTTGATGCGCCCCCTGGGCCATGGGGTACCCGGTGCCGGGCCGGTCGATGCTGGGGGTTGTAGTTACAGTGGCGGTGACCCATTCCGTGACCCAGGGCGGTCAATCCAAGGGGTATTTATTTGTATAGGTGTTAATGTCCGACTACGCCACCTGGGGAATGCGGCCAATGGAGACCACCGCTGCGGAACAGTCCTCTGAAGCTGGTGGTCTTGCAGCCAGGGTGGTATAACTCCCCACAGGAAGAGTTAGCTTCAGGGCAGTGTGTGGATGATGGTGGTTGTGCAGGGTGTCAGTAATAACCAGAGAGTCAGTATAGTGCAGTCCCAGGGTCTTTACTGATGACAATTAGACAAGCCTGGACTGGAGTACTGGCTAGAAGTAAGAGTCCGGTCAGCCTGGAAGCAAACATAGAGTCCTCCTTGCCAGGTGGAGTTGTGGGCCTGCCCTTCTCACTATACTCTTTGGCTTTACTGATTGTAGCTGTGTTGTAGCCCACGTCCCTGAGTGTGACGTTCTGTGCTCACCCGTATGGCTGGCAGCCCGGGCTTTGTGCATGCGTCGCTCCTCCGTGGCGGTGCTGGTCCCTCTGTGCTGCTGAGCCTCCGGCGTCTGATGGGGCCAGGAGACCTGCAATCTCCTGCCCTACGGTATCTGCTGCTGGGCCTGCAGTGCCCCCACAGCCTCGGACTCCGGTGTCCGGTCCTCTGTGTATTTCATCTAGGACGAGCTTCCTCAGCTCCAGTCCCTAGCTCCTCTCTCCTCGAAGTCCTAAACTCCACTCCTCACACTAAGACTAACTAACCCCGCCCCCAGATCCCAGTTGCAAAGGGGAGGGGACTCCCCTTGCTGGTCTGGAGCCAGGAAAGTGTTGCATGCTTAGTATCCCTGACTAGGGGATCCCTGCTTGCTTCCAGGCATGGCATTACCTCTTTTGAGGGAGACAAAGCCACTATGGCAACCGGACCCCTAAGGTGCCACATAAGCTCTTGCAATATACAGTGGTGGGCAAAAGTATTGGCACCCCTGCAATTCTGTCAGATAATACTCAGTTTCTTCCTGAAAATGATTGCAATCACAAATTCTTTGGTATTATTATCTTCATTTAATTTGCTTGCAAGGAAAAAACACAAAAGAGAATGAAGCAAAAATCAAATCATTGATCATTTCACACAAAACTCCAAAAATGGGCCAGACAAAAGTATTGGCACCCTCAGCCTAATACTTGGTTGCACAACCTTTAGCCAAAATAACTGCAAACAACTGCTTCCGGTAACCATCAATGAGTTTCTTACAATGCTCTGCTGGAATTGTAGACCATTCTTCTTTGGCAAACTGCTCCAGTTCCCTGATATTTGAAGGGTGAACTCTCCAAACTGCCATTTTGAGATCTCTCCACAGGTGTTCTATGGGATTCAGGTCTGGACTCATTGCTGGCCACCTTATAAGTCTCCAGTGCTTTCTCTCAAACCATTTTATAGTGCTTTTGGAAGTGTATTTTGGGTCATTGTCCTGCTGGAAGACCCATGACCTCTGAGGGAGACCTAGCTTTCTCACACTGGGCCCTACATTATGCTGCAAAATTTGTTGGTAGTCTTCAGACTTCATAATGCCATGCACACGGTCAAGCAGTCCAGTGCCAGAGGCAGCAAAGCAACCCCAAAACATCAGGGAACCTCCGCCATGTTTGACTGTAGGGACCATGTTCTTTTCTTTGAATGCCTCTTTTTTTTCCTGTACACTCTATGTTGATGCTTTTTCCCAAAAAGCTCTACTTTTGTCTCATCTGACCTGAGAACATTCTTCCAAAACGTTTTAGGCTTTCTCAGGTAAGTTTTGGCAAACTCCAGCCTGGCTTTTTTATGTCTCGGGGTAAGAATTGGGGTCTTCCTGGGTATCCTACCATACAGTCCCTTTTCATTCAGATGCCGACGGATAGTACGGGTTGACACTGTTGTACCCTCGGACTGCAGGGCAGCTTGAACTTGTTTGGATGTCAGTCGAGGTTCTTTATCTACCATCCGCATAATTTTGCGTTGAAATCTCTCGTCAATTTTTCTTTTCCGTCCACATCTAGGGAGGTTAGCCAGAGTGCCATGGGCTTTAAACTTCTTGATGACACTGCGCACGGAAGACACAGGAACATTCAGGTCTTTGGAGATGGACTTGTAGCCTTGAGATTGCTCATGCTTCCTCACAATTTGGTTTCTCAAGTCCTCAGACAGTTCTTTGGTCTTCTTTCTTTTCTCCATGCTCAATGTGGTACACACAAGGACACAGGACAGAGGTTGAGTCAACTTTAATCCATGTTAACTGGCTGCAAGTGTGATTTAGTTATTGTCAACACCTGTTAGGTGCCACAGGTAAGTTACAGGTGCTGTTAATTACACGAATTAGAGAAGCATCACATGATTTTTCAAACAGTGCCAATACTTTTGTCCACCCCCTTTTTTAGGTTTGGTGTGGAATTGTATCCAATTTGGCTTTAGGACAATTCTTTTTATGTTTTTTCATTGAAGAAAAATTAAATGAAGATAATAATACCAAAGAATTTGTGATTGCAATCATTTTCAGGAAGAAACTGAGTATTATCTGACAGAATTGCAGGGGTGCCAATACTTTTGGCCACCACTGTATGAATGATTTAGAAAATATGTATAAAGGTTATTTACTAAGCCCATTTTGCTTCTGCAAATATTTTGGGGGAAAAAACAAGAACAGATCAGCTCTTTTCTAGTTCTGTTTTTTTACAAAAAAAAAGTAGTTGTAGAGCTACGTACAAGGATATTGTCAAGAGAAGAGGTTCATAGAGATGGTTATGTATATGTGACACCTAAACACATACAAGTAGAAGCACACGCACTTGATGGATATGATCAGCGAACCCTCATTATAAATGACACTATACAGTGTTTCTAAATAATGCTGCCACAATATTGTTGCCATACAACATCTTCTTGATCCTTTCATCTCTATAGTGTAGTGGTATTCTTCTCTCGCTAGGACCCAGCAGTGATCTCCACCTACTGCTGCTAATTGACACACCCTTGCTTGATATTTAAAAACCCTCAGTGTCTCCAGAAAGTTGCCGGTGATAGAACTATTTTCCCCTGCTCAGGCCTGGAGTACTAGCAGTCGGCTAGTTTCTTCTTGGAGTTTCTTGGTGGATTGTTGTCGTCTTCTCTGTGGTGTCTTCTCAAGCTAAGTGTATCCCCTTGGCTGTTTTCCTTGTTTGTCTTTAGTTGCAGTGGGGACTGACTAGTGCTCACTCCTTCCCCTCCCTGACTAGGGCCTAGCTCTAGGGACAGTTAAGGATTAGGTATCCTGCTCGGTGCTAGGCTATTTAGGGACGGTAGGGGAGTCAGGCTGTTGTAAGATCAGCCTCGGGGTCTCCACTCTCCCTTTTCCTAGTTGTTGGGCTTTCCCCCTTTTCCCATCATCGTACACTTGGTCCTCCCCTTACCTAGCGTGACATGGGGTCAGTAATGATAATGTCTGTAAAATGTTGTGGCATATGATGGCCATATATAAGTGAGCAAATAAATAAAATGAGGTGTGATACGTATCACCCCAAGTTTTAACATATTCTGCCATTTACATAGGCCCAGGTGTAAAATTCATTTTTTTGACTATTGAAAGCCTTATGTAACACTCCTTTAGGGCTACAACGGTACACTAGGTGTTATGGGGGGTCTCACCTCTCTAGGGCGCAGTGCCTCCACCCGAATCTTGATTGGAGCTCTCTCTGGAACTGCAGAAGGACTGTTATCTTCTGCCAGGGACTGATTCGGGAAGCCCTTGCCACAGCTCAGTACACGCTCACAGGGAACAGGAGTAAAACCGTTTAACAGGTTTATTGCTATGCAGCAGAAATGAGGTGGATTTAAAGGAATAACATACAATACAAGTAACTGTGCTCTGTAAAAGTCATATACACATCACAATCTAATTCTACTCTGACCCTGCAAATATAACGTAGCAGGATTCCCTTTTGTTTGAACTCAATCCAAAACATTGGGGCCCAGTTGCTGCAGATGTTGGCGCGCAAATTAGAACCGTTGATGCACATAGATGAATATTAATGTCAATAGCCTGGGTTCTAGTGTACTCACTGTAAATAGCGCTGGTAGAACCACAAGTCTCAGAAGGGCACTCACGGTGTGTCTCAAACGGTCGGATGGTTCGCTGGACACCAGCTGGGGGCGGCAGGATTCAGGTCTTTATACGGTGGGAGTGTCGGCAGAACTCTCCGAGTCCTTGATGTAACTTGCTTCAGAGGGTGACAAGGCCGCGCTCTCTCCAGCAGCGCGGGTATATCAGAGGGGACGGCAACACTCTGCAGCGTAGAGGTATACAGATCCGCAGCGCTCCGTCCCTCACCACAAGTTGCCACACTCTTCTCCCTCTCAACTTTTGCTTTCACTTTCTGCCCAGCTCCCTCCCCCAAGTCCCTCCTCATCCAATCCATGCTCTCTCCTTCTATCCTTCCAGGCTGTGTCATCTGCCTGAAACAAGGGTCCCTGGGAATTGTAGTCCACTGCAGCTCAGGGGAAAAACTGTTAATGTCTGTAGGTCCCTGTTTAACAGCAGCTGCAAAGCTCTTCTTAGTGACTGTAAGCTCCAGTATACCAGTAGCTGCTCTGACAGTTCCCTGTGCATGTGTTACACTTAAAAAATGGTGAATCTAGTATATTTCCAGGTATTTCATTAGGTGAATTATTGAGTTAAGGTTTGGTTGCAGGTGTGAATGGAATGCACTTTATTGGTATGCAAAGTTCCCATTGTTTGCACCCTTTCTCACATTAAGAGGTCTTTGTTACCACAGGTCTCTGTTTAAGATGCTAAATAAGAGTGTGATGAATATGGAAATAAATGTATACATCAGGTGGGGTCTCAGCTGAAACAACTGGTTGATAAGGAAGTGGCACCACCATTTTGTTTGAATACTGTATGAAGAGGAGGCACAACCTGGTCATTAAAATCTTCTTTAATTAGTACTGTCAGACTTTATGTCACCAGGTAGGGGGAGCTCGGATAACTGTAGACACCAAGGTTTGTAGCTTTTATGGGCAATAGTGTGAAATACATTTAATCCTTTTTTTTTTTACTTTAATCCCTTCCCATTCTTTGATGTCTTATGTCACAGGCAGGTGGAACTTAATAATACTAGTCAAACTGTTGCGACAGTCGCATTGTGCAGGCTCAGGAGCTGAACTTGTGCTTGAAGGAGTGGGTGTCAGCTGGTATATACAGCTGAGACCCCAAAGTAAATGCCGGGGTCCGTGCTAGTGTGGTGCCCCTGCGGGTTCAGTCACCACAGCGGTACTGCATCTCACCCAGAGGTGTGGTATCTCACTCTCAGGTAAGGATAGCGTGCTGCCCGGGACCCTAACACCTGCATCCAACACTACACTACTCCAGACCGGCAGCAGGAGCAAGATGCGTCGCTCTCCTGCTGAGCCCTGTCCCTGGCTGGAGTGCGGGGAACCAAATAAGGGGGAACCATGTAGTGGGTGTGGGTGGAGGAAGAAGTACAGAGGAGCACTTGTTAGGAAGATATAAAAGGGGGAGCCATCTTCAAAGAGTCCAGTCCAGTCAGAGAGGAGAGAGTGTGTGGAGCAGGAGCTCAGCAGGAGCTCTGCTCAGGAGGAGGGCCCAGTGAGAAAGGCCCAGGACAGACGGAAGAGAGAGAGGAGCAGGAGAAAGGCTCCAGGAAAGTAGAAAGGATCCTAGGGGCACGGGCAGTGCTGATGCCACCCGTGCGCCCGAGTCTTCAGAGGAGCAGAAGGATCAGGTCGCAGAGAGGGGACCGGCCCCTAAACTAGCAGAGTTCTTTAAGCCTCAACTAGATAACCGGAGGGTGCAGCATTTCAGGTGCTGCCGCCAACAGCCACATCTAACTCACCAAAAAGGTGGCCATAGAGGACCCAGGGGACAGAGAAGACGTCGCTCGACAAGGTCCATGGTCACTGGCTTGGGACACTGGGTGTGAGGTGCAGGGAGACGGTCAGAAGGAACACACAGAAGGGGGTCCCGTTATGTACTCCGGAGGTACCTGAGGGTTTGCTGAACCCCTCCCTGAGTAAGCACAGGACGGCGTGGGAAGTTATCCTGGCCTGGTAACTTGGAGTCTAAAACTGAAGACTGCATCCCACTGTCTCTGCGAATTATTACTGTGCCATCATCCCCTGCACTACACTGCACAGCAACATCTAATAAAATCACCACTTCCTGCCCTGGAGCTAAGCTCTACCTGTGGAGAGCCAAACCAACTCTGCTGCATTATCAACAGCTCCAGAGGATTTGCTCTGCAGCGGCTGCTCCCTTCAGCCGCATACCACAGGTGGCGTCACGAGCATTATATAAAAACTATAAATCCCCTGCAAATATCCCCTTTTATTGACCGCCCTGGGTCATTGACCGGGTCACCACAACTATGACATCTCCCCTAGCAATGACCGGCCCGGCTACCAAGTACCCCATGGCCCAGGGGGCACGTCACTAGCACCTATATTGACACTTTTACCCCTTTACCCCCGAGGGTGGTTTGTGCGTTAATGACCAGGCCAATTTTTACAATTCTGACCACTGTCACTTTATGAGGTAATTATTCGGGAACGCTTCAACGGATCCCCCTGATTCTGAGACTGTTTTTTCGTGACATATTGTACTTCATGATTGTGGTAACATTTCTTCGATATCACTTGCGGTTATTTGTGAAAAAAACGGAAATTTGGCGAAAATTTAGCAATTTTCAAAATTTTAATTTTTATGCCCTTAAATCAGAGAGATACAGTACAGACCAAAAGTTTGGACACACCTTCTCTTTTAAAGGTTTTTCTGTATTTTCATGACTATTAAAATTGTACATTCACACTGAAGGCATCAAAACTATGAATTAACACATGTGGAATTATATACTTAACAAAAAAGTGTGAAACAACTGAAAATATGTCTTATATTCTAGGTTCTTCAAAGTAGCCACCTTTTGCTTTGATGACTGCTTTGCACACTCTTGGCATTCTCTTGATGAGCTTCAAGAGGTAGTCACCGGAAATGGTTTTCACTTCACAGGTGTGTCTTGTCAGGTTTAATAAGTGGGATTTCTTGCCTTATAAATGGGGTTGGGACCATCAGTTGTGTTGTGCAGAAGTCTGGTGGATACACAGCTGATAGTCCTACTGAATAGGCTGTTTGAATGTGTATTATGGCAAGAAAAAAGCAGCTAAGTAAAGAAAAATGAGTGGCCATCATTACTTTAAGAAATGAAGGTCAGTCAGTCTGAAAAATTGGGCAAACTTTGAAAGTGTCGCCAAGTGCAGTTGCAAAAACCATCAAGTGCTACAAAGAAACTGGCTCATATGAGGGCCGCCCCAGGAAAAAAAGAGTCACCTCTGCTTCTGAGGATAAGTTTATCCAAGTCACCAGCCTCAGAAATTGCAGGTTAACAGCAGCTCAGATTAGAGACCAGGTCAATGCCACACAGAGTTCTAGCAGCCGACACATCTCTACAACAACTGTTAAGAGGAGACTTTGTGCAGCAGACCTTCATGGTAAAATAGCTGCTAGGAAACCACTGCTAAGGACAGGCAAAAAGCAGAAGAGACTTGTTTGGGCTAAAGAACACAAGGAATGGACATTAGACCAGTGGAAATCTGTGCTTTGGTCTGATGAGTCCAAATTTCGAGATCTTTGGTTCCAACCACCGTGTCTTTGTGCGACGCAGAAAAGGTGAACGGATGGACTCTACATGCCTGGTTCCCACCGTGAAGCATGGAGGAAGAGGTGTGATGGTGTGGGGGTGCTTTGCTGGAGACACTGTTGGGGATTTATTCAAAATTGAAGGCATACTGAACCAGCATGGCTACCACAGCATCTTGCAGCGGCATGCTATTCCATCCGGTTTGCGTTTAGTTGGACCATCATTTATTTTTCAACAGGACAATGACCCCAAACACACCTCCAGGCTGTGTAAGGACTATTTGACCAAGCAGGAGAGTGATGGGGTGCTACACCAGATGACCTGGCCTCCACAGTCACCAGACCTGAACCCAATCGAGATGGTTTGGGGTGAGCTGGACCGCAGAGTGAAGGCAAAAGGGCCAACAAGTGCTAAGCATCTCTGGGAACTCCTTCAAGATTGTTGGAAGACCATTTCCGGTGACTATCTCTTGAAGCTCATCAAGAGAATGCCAAGAGTGTGCAAAGCAGTCATCAAGGCAAAAGGTGGCTACTTTGAAGAACCTAGAATATAAGACATATTTTCAGTTGTTTCACACTTTTTTGTTAAGTATATAATTCCACATGTGTTAATTCATAGTTTTGATGCCTTCAGTGTGAATGGAAAATTTTCATAGTTATGAAAATACAGAAAAATATTTAAATAAGAAGGTGTGTCCAAACTTTTGGTCTGTACTGTATGTCACACAAAATAGTTAATAAATAACATTTCCCACATGTTTACTTTACATCAGCACAATTTTGGAACCAAAATTTTTTTTTGTTAGGGAGCTATAAGGGTTAAAAGTTGACCAGCGATTTCTCATTTTTCCAACAAAATTTACAAAACCATTTTTTTAGGGACCACATCACATTTGAAGTCACTTTGAGAGGTCTTTATGACAGAAAATACCCAAAAGTGACACCATTCTAAAAACTGCACCTCTAAAGGTGCTCAAAACCACATTCAAGAACTTTATTAAACCTTCAGGTGCTTCACAGGAATTTTTGGAATGTGGAAGAAATCACATTCATCATCGATCGTCATCATCGATCGCTCCAATCAGAGCAGGCTGGGGCTTCTATTACATCACAGGGGGTCATGGGGAGATGACAGGCCTGTTACCGCGCGGTCCCGCTGTGATCGGTGCGATCGATTAGATCGGCGATCACACTGATCCTAGCAGTTTGGGGAGAGGGCTGGGGTTACTAGGCAACAGCCTAGGATCGGTGCTCTTAGGAGCACCGATCCTAGGCTGCACATCACTGTTTCCGGCAATCTGATTGCCGGAAACAGTGAGAAATGCTGTGATTGGCTGTTCATAATTGAACAGCCAATCACAGCGATCGTGGGTGTGAAGGGTCGGTGACACCCCCTGAGATGCCGGCGCCATCTACCCTAAGGTAAGATGGCACCGGAATCTTAATGCTATCACCGCGACTTCGGTCGCGGTGCCGCATTAAAGATAGGGCGTATTAATACGTATCTGGTCCATAAGGCTCAGGGCACACATACGTATTAATACACCCTATGTCGTAAAGGGGTTAAAGTTGTATTCCTATCTTGTCCATTTCTGGCAAATACGCAGGACATAATTTTTTATAAGTGATTTTATTGCAAAAAAGTACTAAAATATAAATGAACTATACATGTTTTGTCTCACTGTGTCCATAAGAACCCAAAATACAAAATAAATAGGTTGTTTATTCTGTACAATGAGAACATGAAAAAACAAATCCAGAATTGCTGTTTTTTTGTTACCTTCTCTCACATAAAAGTGGAATAAAAATGCGATCAAAAAGGCACCTGTGACGATGAAGCGTAAATTCTTAATTATGCCAGATATACTTTCTGATGGCAAGAGAAGCATACCTTTATTTTTATGTTGACTCTTTAATCTGTGCTCTTCTTTAGTTGATTAACACAGACTATTATTTGTATAACCCTGAATGTTATATGTTCTTTGATTCTGAAACAATGATATGTATTTACAAGTGCCTCTGTGATACAAACTATGTAAATAGATTAGCTAGAACAAGGAATGTTTTCTAGATATGTTAAATACCATTGTAAGGTGTTTGCCAGTCAATCTTGGGGGATGTGCTGTGGATACTCAAGCCTTGTGAAATAATATCATCCCTAATTCTTAACCTGTGGATGTGTATTTAAGAAGCGACATGTGTTTCTGAGACAGAATAAGACTTGGGACAGAGAATCAAAGAACATCAGAAAGACCTTAGAAGGAAAATGAGAGACATCATTCAGGAAAGCAGATGGATTACGTGGCATCCAAAGAGACACAGATTTGTATTCTACATGATTCTAGTCTAAAGATATGGCCCTGACTGGAAAGATTTAGATCTCCTCAATTAACCATCAGAGAGACCATGGATACTTTTAGGGAGACAAGGAGAGGACGAAGAAGTCACCTGGCGCCATGGATAAGTTGTTTTGGGGTTGCTAGGAGGGGCTCACCGGTTGCTTAGAACCCATGGAGACATTGGGATTTGCCAGGAGGGACGCACTGGTCATCTGACCCCATGGAAACTCTCGGATAGGCCAGGTTGGGACCCTCGGGTCTCCTGACCTTGTACCTCGATGGACTGCTAGCTTCCTAAGCTTGCCGCTACCTTCTCTCTGTGAGGGCCCACCAGAAGCGGGGGGCCACTGGTTGAGGTAGTCGGCCCTGGAAGTCTCCAAAGTTACAGCTGTTCTATCCCAGGTGGGCGGAGAAGGAAGGTGAGACTGTGTAATGTTGCACCATCTTGGGCATTTGCTGGGACTGTTCTTTGTGTTTATTGTCCGCTTTGTGGTTCAATAAAATATTGCCACGCTGTTTTACCCTCACCCTGCGTTGTCTGAGTAGCGTTACCCCCACGGAAGACCACGGGTCCTCACAGCACCTATACTCCAAAATAACAACAATAATAAAAAATACAACTCGTCCCGCAAAAAAATAGGTTCAACTTCTCATACAAATTTGTTAACAGAAAAAATAAGTTATGGCTCTCCATATATGGCAATGTAAAACTGTTTTGTTTTTGAAAATGTATTATTTTCATGCAGACATCATAAAACATAAGTAAATGGTGATTTTATGTTAATTGTACTGACCCACAGAATAAAGTTAATATGTAATTTATATGAAATGGTCAATGCTGTAAAAAATAAACCTTAAGTGGGGAAAAATGTATATTTTCACCATTTGCCATGTGCCGCGTATTTATCTCTTGAACTTACTTTTAAGTTAAAAAAAAAAGATCACCGCATCCCTTGATAAATGTCGTGAGGGGTAGAGGGATATTGTGAAAAAGCACAATCATTATTAAAAATACATAAGATTAAGAAATCATTAAAATCATTAAAAATAAAAATACATACGATTAAAAACCTGATGATAAATGAATCTATGCAGTAAAAAAAGGGTGGGACAGATAGAGTCCCTGTATGCGTAAAGCTGGGTATAAATAGAGATACAAATAGGATTAAATCATTACAAGAATAAACGATCTGTGTATAAATGTGTTTAAAAAATACTCGTTCTGTTAAATGTCTGGTTGACAACACAAAGAAAATAATGGGACCTATAGTGTCAAGTCATAATTATCAATGGCAGGCTCAGACTGAGGGCTCGTCCACAAGACCGCTTAACATGGCCGAGTGCTGTCCGATGTTTTATCAGATGGCACTGTCCCACAGTATAACATTGGTCAGAGTGCTAACTAGTGTTTTTTTTCTCATGCCGATTTTGCATACAAGTCTATGGACTTGTATGACATCAGTGTGAAACATTGAACTGCACTCGGATGTCATCTGAGTGCAGTCCAATTACCACGGACTCAGACAAGGGAGAAGATGGAGAAATTATGTACTCTGTCTACTCTGCACCTGTGATACAAATCTCGCATGAGACAGAATCGGATCGCACTAAGTTGACACTCAGGTCAATCTCTGACAGAGTTTGATCCAAGTGACATCTGGTTTTATGATTTTTTAAATCTAATATATTTTTAACGAAGTTTGCAATTTTTACATTATACTCATATCTCTTGGCCACTTTTGAAAACCATTCCAGCAAGATTGGCGCTCCTATCTTTCTGCGTCCAAAAAGTGGTATATGACCACATATAAGATGTTGCCGTTCTTGGGAGAAATTGCATAATAAAATACAGTGTATTTCATTAATTTTCCTCTTTTAAAAAATGAACAGTTTTGATCTAAATCTGCATAATTTAACTCTCACCTTCCTCATCATCAAGGATACCTCACGAGGTGAGATTTTGCATGATGCTCCAGATCAATGTCGATTGACAGTCATTTTCTATTTCTTCCATGTTCTTTACTCATTGCACCAACAATTGTCTCCTTCTCTCCCAGCGTCTTACTTATGGTTTTGAAGCCCATTCCAGCTTCGTGAAGGTCTATGATCTTGTTCCTGACATCATTAGAAAGCTCTTTGGTCTTGCCCATGTTGTAGAGGTTAGAGTCTGACTGATTAATGGAGTCTGTGGACAGAAGTCTTTTCTACAGGTGACTATGTAAGACAGCTGTCTTTAATGCAGGTAACCAGTTGATTAGGAGCATCTAACTGGTCTGTAGGAGCCAGAACTCATAATGGTTTGTTGGGGATTAAATACTTATTTCTCACAGCAAAATGCAAATAAATTTATCTAATTTATACAATGGGATTTTTTCTTGATTTTTTTTGGATATTCTCTCAATGTTAAAATTAACCTACCCTTAAAATTATAGACTGTTCATGTCTTTGTCAGTGGACAAACTTACAAAAACAGCAAGGGATGGAATAATTCTTTCCTTCACTGTATTTAGATTTCCCTGCTCTGATATATTTCTTGTTCTCATTTTGTTTGATTTTTCAATTTAAAAATATAAAGCAGAAGAGCAGTGTATTCTTACCACAGGAGCAGCTATGTTATGAAGGGGTTGTCTCATCATAAATGGGTACAACTTTAAAGCACTTGATAAAAGCAAAAGCAATTTTGCAATTTGCTTGTTATTAAAAATCCTCTCCAAGAATGGAGTCATTTTTAAGTATTATTGCTTACAGCTGAGGAGTAACTAATCTACTAGGCAAGGAGCAATTCTGAAGCTCTCTGGATTGCTGGATCAGGACAGGTTCAGGACCACCCAGCTCCTCCAATGCTGTAAGACAAGGATGACTTTGCTTGCAGAAACGAAGAGCACACAGTCCAACAACAACGCCACAACCGCCGCACAAAAGGAAGCTGGGCAGCAGGGAAACGGTGAGCTCCTGAGGTGAAGAAAACCTTTAAGGCCAGTGCACAAGAGCCAAGGAGGCCATATGGAGGGTCTGGGTATAAGCTTCATGCGTTTTGTCTACACCGTGAGCTGGCTCTTTGCTGGAAGGATTTTCCTAGATTCCAGTAGTGGTAACAAGTCCACCAGTAATTCACAAATAGTGGTATACCGTACTGCTTCCCATCATCACTAGAAGAGCACATCATTAGAGAAAAAAACGCATGACTCACTTTTCTAGTAACTGACAGCTGCAGCCAATCACTAGCTGCGCTGGTTCTCTGACTTTGTAAAAAAGTAGGCATCACTTCAGGAGTCGTCACCGATCTCCGAAGTGGACTGCGCTTGATGTGCGAGGGCAGTGTAGGGAGAGTATTCCACCATTTTTTATTTTAAGCACATTCGTGCCTTATATTTTTATTACTGTAACAGCAACCTATTTAATATCAATTTAATTGAACCAGTGTTATGTAAAAATGAAGAGTTGTTCTATAACACTCCTAATATTTTCCTTTTGTATATATTTAGCCTACAGAAACAATGTGTCACATTTTAGACAGAGGTTATTACCCAGCTTTTCCAGTCTGCATAATGCCAGATCTGCCCAGGTAGTCATTTATAAGTCATTAACTCTTCTTTTATAATAGTGTGACTAGTCTGGTTGCTATTGGTGACTAAGCCCCGCCCCTTCCGAGACTTTCACGTTCAGCAGTGATGGAACACTCACATACATCTGCTGACATCACAGTGAGTGTGACATCACCGGCACAGTGACATCACATTCCACAAAGTTCCATAAACAACTGACTGCAGCCATTGAGCTTTAGTTGTAGTTGGCTTTGACTACAATATACGTGTGGATTGCATTTAGTAATTTTACATGCGTTTTTTGGATAATTACCCTGTTGTTGCCTGATGCAACATGGACTTTAAAGGGAAAAGAAAGAGAAAAAGGAAAGAAACACCAGATGGAGAAGACACTGGAAATAACCAGGAACCTCCACCAAAGATAAGGAAGATGGACTCCAAGAAATCTGGGCAGGATGGTCAAATATTACCTGACAATGAGGGAACCCAGAATATTTCCTTCCTAGACACTGTACGAAACAGATGTGACAAGTTTGTGGGATACATCACAAATCAAGCTGATACCAATCTACAAAAGCTGAGAACAAGAGAGAGGAAAAGAGAGACTGTAGGTCCAACCAGGATCATTAACACGAGAGGTAATGAAAGTGCAGCAGAAGAGAAGAGAACTGGGAGAAAAAGGAAACATCAGGAAGATCCAGCCACCAGTCAAGATGACATCTCAGGTGAATTTAGAGGCCCCAGTAGCAAAAAAATAAAGACCACTGTCCCTCTCACCAGGGATAAGTTTATCTGCCATGGCATACTTGGAGAAGGGAGTTATGGGAAGGTTGTACTGGCCACGGATAAGATACGGAAACAAAGTGTGGCCCTTAAAATCATAAAGAAGGAAAGCCTAATCTCCTTCCCTGAATGCCTTGTTGAGCACCATGTCCTGAAGCTTAGCCACAACAGCAGATTCTTAACTCATTGCCATGCTGCGTTTCATACTGAAAACCATGCCTATTTTGTCACCGAGCTGGCCAGTGGAGGGGATCTGCATGACTATATATATAGTACCATTCCCCTGAAGGAACCTGTAACCTTTATAGCAGCAGATATCGTCTGTGGCCTACAATTCCTGCACAGCAATGACATCATTCACCGGGACTTAAAACCGGATAACATCCTGCTGACTGGTGACGGCCACATAAAAATTACTGATTTTGGACTATCTCTTTATGAGTTTGATAAGAGATTTAATGCCAGAGATTTCAGTGGAACACCTGGGTATGGCGCCCCAGAAATGATCATGGGAGACGCTTATGATGAAGGTGTAGATTGGTTCGCCTTTGGAGTCATATTGTACAACATGATTTTCCAAGACTCACCATTTCCAGGAGACACCACTGAAGAGATTGAGAGAAATGTCATCTACTCTGAACCATCATATGAAAACCTCACTGACCACGATGCTGTGGACATTATGTCCAAACTACTCTGCAAAGACCATTATGTCCGGCTAGGGGTTAATGGAAAAATCAGAAAACACCCCTTATTTTCAAATCTAAACTGGACAGACATAGAAACAGGGAAAGCGCCTTCTCCAGTTATTATAAGAAGGAACATGAATGTCAGCATGAGACAGCAGATCCCAGCACCGCGCAGTGAAGACCTGAACGAGACAATTCCGGCTGAAGAACAGAGGATTTTTACGAGTTTCCCATTTGTGGCTCCAGAATGGAGCACAACTTACCACTAAGCGGAGAAACGGCATAATACCATCTAATCCTCCTGTATCTTGACTTAAGACTATCTACTTTGGGGTGTGTGGCACCTCATCCCGTATCCCGCATATTCTTAATATGTAACAATAAATTTTGCTTGTTTTAATTCATCCTTTGGTTCTTTGGAGCATTTTCTATTTTTTTCCTGTGTATATACAGTGTATATATGTACAGGTCATGTGTATATATAAAAGTCATGTATATATAATGTGTAGGTCACGTGTATGTATAATGTGTATGTGTATATTGTGACAAAAAAAATCAGATTAAGAAACAATTCTATTTTTTTAACCCCATAGTGACCACCAATACGTCTTTTTACGGACCTGCGATATAAGAGATTAGCATCCCCCGACAGGTGACAATCCTGCAGCTATCAGCTGTACACTATAGCTAACAACTTGCTGCATCAGCCACGATCAGGGTCGGCACTGATTATGGCCATTTAACCCCTTAAATGCTGCTGCCAATAGTGACTACGGCATCTAGATGGTTAACAGAGTTTGGGGGCTCCCTCTTTAACTACATTGGCACCCTGAGATCTTGACCGTGTGGTCCTGATGTTCGCCATGGCAGTCGAATAACGGCCTTAGAGCCTGCCGCGTATAGTGGCCTGTTCAGAAGTTATTAAAATGAAGGTGGTGAAAATAAACTTTTTCATTCCTGTTATGCCACTTTGCATTAATTCCTGAAAAGCACCTGAAGGGTTAATGAACCACCTGAAAGCAATTCAATTTTTAATACGGGGATGCGGTTTTTAAAATGGTATCACTTTTGGGGGGATTTCCAATATATAGGACCCTCAAAGTAATTTCAAAACTGAACAGGTCCCTATAAAAATAAGTTTTGTAAATTTCCTTGAAAATATGAAAAATTACTGCTCCATTTTTAACCCCTTTAAAGCCCAAGACGTACTGATACGCGTCTGTGCCCTGGGCTTTAAGAGCCTGAGCCATATTAGTACGTCATCGCGATCGCGCGTGCACACAGGCTGTGCGGGCGCGATCGCCGCCGGGCGTCAGCTGATTGTTACAGCTGACACCTGGTACTATGTGCAGGGAGCGGTCCCGCACCACTCCCGGCACATTAACCCCCTCAATGCTGCAATCAAAGTCGATCTCAGCATTGCGGTGGCTAAGAGGAGGTGATCGGTATACTCACCTCCTCTTCCAGCCTCCAGCGCTGTCTGCTGTGGCTTCCAGGATGTTGTCATGACGACCCGATGTCGTCATGTCAACATCCGGGTCACCAGACAGCAGGAAGAGTTTTTTGGACATGTGCAGTGCATCTCCAAACTAACTTCTCCCTGTCCAGCGCTGACAGCCTGCATGGCACAGGGATGGTACTCCTTTCCTGTGCCATGCAGGCGATCAGAGAAAAAAAAGTGAAAGTCCCATAGTGGGACAAAGTAAAAAAGTATAAAAACTCCGAGAAAGTGAAAAAGAAATTAAAAAAAATTGTAAGAATATAAAAAAAAATAAAAAAATAATCCACTAAAAATAAAAATATAATGTACCCATCAATAAATATTATTATGGAAAAAAAGCAAAAAAACAATAAAAGTACACATATTTGGTATCACCGCGTCCGTAACGACCTGACCTATAAAACTTTTCCACTAGTTAATCCCTTCAGTGAACACGGTAAAAAAATAAAATAAAAAACAAAGCAAAAAACAATGCTTTATCATCATACCGCCAAACAAAAAATGGAATAACATGCGATCAAACAGACGAATATAAATAAAAATGGTACCGCTGAAAACGTCATCTCGTCCCGCAAAAAACAAGCCATGACATGACTCTGTAGGCCAAAATATGGCAATGCAAAAACTAGATTTTACAAAATATGTGTCTTTTAGTGTGTGACAGCTGTCAATCATAAAAACCCGATATGATTCTGGCATCACTGTAATCGCACCGACCCGAAGAATAAAGTAATCTCATTACTTATACCGCACGAGGAACAGCGTAAAAAATAAACGCTAGGGCTGGGGTTGGGGTTGTGCAAATGTTAGGGTTGGGGTTGTTTTTTTTTTCAAAAGTTCAAAAAAAAAAAAAAAAAAAGGATGACGATATGGCAACTAGTGTTGAACGCAAGTGCTCGCTACTTGAGTTTGCATCGGGTGCTCGGGTATGCACTGAGTATCGCGGGTGCTCCGCCCCATTATTCTTCGCGGCCAAAAAATCCTCGCGGGGATTGCCTGCCATGCACGAGCGATCCCCGCATGTTTTTTTTGGGGTGTCTAATAACCGTGAAACATGCAGGCGGGGACTTGAGCATTTCACTTGCGCACCCGTGATACATGGTGCATACCTGAGTACCCGATGCAAACTCAAGTAGCGAGCACTTGCGCTCAAGAGTAATGACAACTTATTCAATATGATGACCTAATGTTATCAAATTCTGTGTCGTACCTCTGGGTTGAAAATGTTCACTATACCCCTTAATAAAATCCTTGAGGGGTATAGTTTCCAAAATGGGGTCACTTGTGGGGGAGCTCCACTGTTTAGGCACATCAGGGGCTCTCCTAACGCGACATGGTGTCCGCTAACAAATTGAATGGAAAATCGTCTCAAATTGTTAGCGGACACCATGTTGCGTTTGGAGAGCCCCTGTGTGCCTAAACATTTGAGCTCCCCCACAAGTGACCCCATTTTGGAAACTAGACTACCCAAGGCACCTATCAAGATGCATAGTGAGCACTTGGAACCCCTAGGTGCTTCACAAATTGATTCGTAAAAATGAAAAAGTGTTTTTTTTTCCACTTTTTCATTCTTACGAATCAATTTGTGAAGCACCTGGGGGTTCCAAGTGCTCACTATGCATCTAGATAGGTGCCTTGGGTGGTCTAGTTTCCAAAATGGAGTCACTTGTGGGAGAGCTCAAATGTTTAGGCACACAGGGGCTCTCCAAACGCGACATGGTGTCCGCTAACAAATTAGAACCATGTCGCGTTTGGAGAGCCCCTGTGTGCCTAAACATTGGAGCTCCCCCACAAGTGACCCCATTTTGGAAACTAGACCCCCCAAGGCACCTATCTAGATGCATAGTGAGCAATTGGAACCCTCAGGTGCTTCACAAATTGATTCGTAAAAATTATAAAGTGGGAAAAAAAATACTTTTTCATTTTTACGAATCAATTTGTGAAGCACCTAGGGGTTCCAAGTTCTCACTATGCATCTAGATAGGTGCCTTGGGGGGTCTAGTTTCCAAAATGGGGTCACTTATGGGGGTTTCCACTGTTTAGGCACATCAGGGGCTCTCCAAATGCAACATGGCGTCCGCTAATTATTCAAGCAAATTTTACAATCAAAAAGTCAAATGGCGCTCCTTCCTTTCCGAGCCCTGCCATGCGCCCAAACAGTGGTTTTTCCCCACATATGGGGTATCTGCGTGCCCAGGGGAAATTGCACAACAAATTTTGGGGTCCATTTTTTCTTGTTACCCCTGCGAAAATAAAAAAAATTAAGTCTAAAGTAACATTTTTGTGAAAAAAGTTAAATGTTCATTTTTTTCTTCCACATTCCAAAAATTCCTGTGAAGCACCTGAAGGATTAATAAAGTTCTTGAATGTGGTTTTGAGCACCTTGAGGGGTGCAGTTTTTAGAATGGTGTCACTTTTGGGTATTTTCTGTCATAAAGACCTCTCAAAGTGACTTCAAATGTGATGTGGTCCCTAAAAAAATGGTTTTGTACATTTTGTTGGAAAAATGAGAAATGCCAAGAGTGTGCAAAGCAGTCATCAAAGCTAAAGGTGGCTACTTTGAAGAACCTAGAATATAAGACCTATTTTCAGTTGTTCCACACTTTTTTGTTAAGTATATAATTCCACATGTGTTAATTCATAGTTTTGATGCCTTCAGTGTGAATGTACAATTTTCATAGTCATGAAAATACAGAAAAATCTTTAAATGAGAAGGTGTGTCCAAACTTTTGGTCTGTACTATATCTCTGATTTAAGGGCATAAAAATTCAAATTTTGAAAATTGCAAAATTTTCAAAATTTTTGCCAAATTTCCATTTTTTTCACAAATAAACGCAAGTGATATCGAAGAAATTTTACCACAATCATGAAGTACAATATGTCACGAAAAAATATTCTCAGAATCAGGGGGATCCGTTGAAGAGTTCCAGAGTAATTACCTCATAAAGTGACAGTGGTCAGAATTGTAAAAATTGGCCTGGTCATTAACGTGCAAACCACCCTCGGGGGTAAAGGGGTTAAACCTTCTAAAATGTTAACAAAATAAAACATTTTTACATATTACAAATGGTGCTGATGGAAAGCAGACATGATTGAAATGTAATTTATTATTGCTTTGTGTGGTATGACTATCTGGATTAAAGGGATAATCATTAAAAGTTTGAAAATTGCAATTTTTTGTAAATTTATATCAAATTTCTGATCTTTTTATAAATAAGGAATGATGCCATACGGATGGCAAAATCGATAAAAATCATCCAAATTTTTTCCACTATTTTTTTTCACACTCGTGTAGCCCCGACCTTACAGTGATCCCAGATGTGTTTAGTTTTTTTATGCATTGCTACTTTTGCACACTATGAACATTTTTTTTAGGAAATATAATTTGATTTCCTCTAAATGACACAGTCACTATTGACTCTATTACATCCAGTGGGTTGAACGGCCGAACTCCAACGATGGTCATGAGGAAACAAACAAACAATCAAACTGAGCTTTTACTCACCCGGGGTCCAGCACTGCTTTTTGCTGCTCCAGACATTTTTAATCAGCTGCATCTTCATGTCAACTGCGCTGCAGCCAATCACTGAGCTCTGTGGTACTGCCAAATTAAATGGGGCATTCTTATAATAAAGAGGCACAAAAGGGGCATTATTAGGTATGGAGGCACAGAGGCATACATCCCAACTTTGAAAGTTAGGAAAGAGTGACACAAACTATGTAGCAATCCACAGTTTTATTTTACACTAAGCCACTTCCCTAACCTTGGTCAGTCGTTTATGTGTGCCTACACAGAAATATTCCTCCTAGTGAACTCATTAATTCTTAACCTGTGGATGTGTATTTAAGAAGGGACATGTGTTTCTGAGACAGAATAAGACTTGGGACAGAGAATCAAGGAACTTCAGAAAGACCCTAGAAGGAAAATTAGAGGCATCATTCAGGGAAGTAGATGGATTGCATGGCATCCAAAGAGACACAGATTTGTATTCTACATGATTCTAGTCTAAAGATATGGCCCTGACTGGAAAGATTTGGATCTCCTCCATTAACCATCAGAGAGACCATGGATTCTTTTAGGGAGACCAGGAGAGGACGAAGAAGTCACCTGGCGCCATGGATATGTTGTTTTGGGGTTGCTAGGAGGGGCTCACCGGTTGCTTAGAGCCCATGGAGATATTGGGAGTTGCCAGGAGGGACCCACTGGTCATCTGGCCCCATGAAAACTCTCGGATAGGCCAGGTTGGGACCCTCGGGTCTCCTGACCTTGTACCTCGATGGACTGCTAGCTTCCTAAGCTTGCCGCTACCTTCTCTCTGTGGGGGCCCACCAGAAGAGGGGGGCCACTGGTTGAGGTAGTCGGCCCTGGAAGTCTCCAAAGTTGCAGCTGTTCTATCCCAGGCGGGCGGAGAAGGAAGGGTGAGACTGTGTAATGTTGCACCATCTTGGGCATTCGCTGGGACTGTTCTATGTGTTTATTGTCCGCTTTGTGGTTCAATAAAATATTGTCACGCTGTTTTACCCTAACTCTGCGTTGTCTGAGTAGCGTTAACCCCACAGAAGACCACGGGTCCTCACAGCACCTATACTCCAAAATAACAACAATAATAAAAAAATACAACTCGTCCCGCAAAAAAATAGGTTCTCATACAAATCTGTTAACAGTTATGGCTCTCCATATATGGCAATGTAAAATTGTTTTGTTTTTGAAAATGTGTTATTTTCATGCAGACATCATAAAACATAAGTAAATGGTGATTTTATGTTAATTGTACTGACCCAAAGAATAAAGTTAATATGTAATTTATATGAAATGGTCAATGCTGTAAAAAATAAACCTTAACTGGGGAAAAATGTATATTTTCACCATTTGCCATGTGCCGCGTATTTATCTCTTGAACTTACTTTTAAGTTAAATAAATAGATCACCGCATCCCTTGATAAATGTCGTTAGGGGTAGAGGGATATTGTGAAAAAGCACAATCATTATTAAAAATACATAAGATTAATAGATTATTAAAATCATTAAAAATAAAAATACATAAGATTAAAAACCTGATGATGAATGAAACTATGCAGTAAAAAAAGGGTGGGACAGATAGAGTCCTTATATGCGTAAAGCTGGGTATAAATAGAGATACAAATAGGATTAAATCATTACAAGAATAAACGATCTGTGTATAAATGTGTTTAAAAAATACTCGTTCTGTTAAATGTCTGACAGCACAAAGAAAATAATGGGGCCTATAGTGTCAAGTCATAATTATCAATGGCAGGCTCAGACTGAGGGCTGGTCCACACGACCGCTTAACATGGCCGAGTGCTGTCCGATGTTTTATCAGATGGCACTGCCCCACAATATACCATTGGTCAGAGTGCTAACTAGTGTTTTTTTTCTCATGCTGATTTTGCATACAAGTCTATGGACTTGTATGACATCAGTGTGAAACATTGAACTGCACTCGGATGTCATCTGAGTGCAGTCCAATTACCACAGACTCAGACAAGGGAGAAGATGGAGAAATTATGTACTCTGTCTACTCTGCACCTGTGATACAAATCTCGCATGAGAGAGAATCGGATCGCACTAAGTTGACACTCAGGTCAATCTCTGACAGAGTTTGATCCAAGTGACATTAGCATAATCATCCAGATTCTCTTGCATGAGAGAATCGATGGCCATGTGAGCGAGCCCTGACCCACAGGGGAACATGTAAATCCCCCGGGGGTCCCGTATGCAGGAGTAAGTAACGTACCCCCTAACATGAGCAGTAGTTGGCCCAATACATTTGATTCACTATGTCCAGACAAAATGTAGCTGAAAAATGAGCTCCCATAGTCAATATTACTGGTGGGCTCTTGCCACTTAAGTCCAACACTAACAGGTAGTAGCTTAAAGTAAAAATAGTGATAGCCTGGAAAATTATTTCATAATTAGCATAAAACCACCAACAACATGGACACAGGATGCCCAACTCACTTACTGTGTTTCGCACAAGAAGCTACATCAGGATCTAAATTTATGGATTCATTCTAAATCTGGTTTTATGATTTTTTAAATCTAATATATTTTTAACGAAGTTTGCAATTTTTACATTATACTCATATCTCTTGGGCACTTTTGAAAACCATTCCAGCAAGATTGGCGCTCCTATCTTTCTGCGTCCAAAAAGTGGTATATGACCACATATAAGTGTGGCACCCCAGGTCTGGTCGCCACAGTGGCAGCAATGTCATGTCTGAGAGCAGGTGGGAGGTTCCCTGGTTGGGGACAATTAGCATGCAGCACCTCCTGCCTCAGTCCAGGGAGGGGAGAAATCTGCCCTTTATAAACTGGATCTTGGGCGGGGTTAGAGAAACAAGTGAGAGACAAGCCAGACTCTAGTTCCAGACAAGTTGCAGATAGGGACAGGTCAGCAGCAGGCTGAGGAGTCCCTGTAGGCAGAGGAGAAACACAAGGCCAGGAGGGGAGCCAGCAGAGCTCATCCTGGCTAGAGACTACAAGGCCGGACACTGCAGTCCGAGGCTGTGAGGGTTATAAGCTCAGCAGCAGAAAACCATCACGCAGGGGACTTCAAGTCCTCTGGCCCAAGGAAGCCCGGAGGCTCAGCCACACGAGAGGGACCACTACTGCCCCGGAGGGGTGAGAAGCACGGAAGGCCCGAGTCGCCAGTCATACGGGTGAGAACAACACGGTACACTCAGAGACGTGGGCTACCACCACACTACAGCGGGATAGCCAAGAAAGAGTGAAGTCAGCACGGTAGGCCTACAAACTCCCCCTGACCAGCGGGATTTCCCAGTTGCTCTCAGACTGACCAGGCCTCCATTGTTAACCTGTATTCCGGACGGGTCTCTTAATACCACCAACAGTAAAGACCCTGACTTGCATGACAGACTCCGTGTGGTTACTGCTGCTCCCGCGCACCATCACCACCAACATCCCTATTTACTGACCTGAGGCTATACTCTTCCCGTGGGGAGTTATACTATCCTCTGCTGCACCCACAACATCGGCCTCAGCGGTCTGCCCTGCAGCGGCGGTTGACTCTGACCGCAATCCACGGGTGGCATAGACGGACATTTAACCACAAAACCCTATAAATAGACCGCCATTTGGGTTGACACCCTGAGCCACGGGACCGGGTCCCCGCAACGCAAGGACTACGACCCCCAGCATCCACAACCGGTCCGGTTACGGGTATCCCCACACACACACGGCCCAGGGGGCGTATCAACTTTTTTTGCGTAGTCGGCAGGATTTCGTGCCCGCCACCAACGGGTACTGCGTGCCTGAAGAAAGACTGTAATACTTACCTTGGTGGAGTTTCCCGCCATCCGCAGCCGTTTCCCGCCATCCGCAGCCATTTTCCCGCCATCGGGTGCCATCTTTGGGACGCCGCGTGGGAAGAAGAGGGGCGTGGATGACGAAAGCGCGCGAGAACTGGAGCTCTGCCTTACGCACGGACGCTGCGCAAGGTCCTGAAGGGACGCGACGCAAGGTCCTCAACCCCGATGGTCACCTGCGGAGCCGCGGCCTACAGAAGAAAAGCAACGGAAGGTAGGCCACGGTTGACTAGGGGGGAGGAAGATGTCGGAAGCGGAGGGAACCAGCGTGGCCACTGCCGCAGTAATGCCGTTCACGATGCCTTACATCCCCGGAGCGGTCTGGTTGCCCCAGTACTCAGGGGAGTCGCATTCCCTGAGCGACTTTAAAAAGAGACTCTATAGCCTATTCAAAGTATACCCCCTGATGGAGGAACAAAAAGTGAGCATACTGATAGGAAGTGAAGGAGATCTTAGCCCGTCTAAAGGACACTTTTGATACCCGCACCTCAGCAGAGATCAAAATGAGATTTTATGGGTGCAAGCAGCGGGCCCAAGACAGTATAAGAGACTATGCTTTGAATTTGCAAGAGGCCCTGAGAGCCATTAAGCAGGCAGACCCTGACAGTGTGAGGAATGCAGATAAACTGCTGACTGAACAATTCATTGAGGGTCTGCTGTCCAGCGCCCACCGAACCCAGTTACGCCTGATGGCCCTGCAGAGCCCTGAGTTAGACTTTGCACAGTTTAAGGACAGAGCCATCCGGGTACTCCGAGAACCCGCACCCGGTGGCGTTGCGGCCTCCAGGCGCCCTGCTATCACTTATTACCAGGAGGCGGCGCCCCAGTCTACAGAACCTGCAGGAGCTAATGCACAGACTATGAATAGTACCCCGTCTACAGACCTGCACCATCAGGTCCAAGAACTGACCAAAAGCGTTGCCGCACTAACCAGGACTGTGCAGTCGTTACAGGTATCCTCTCCAGGAAAGATCCAGCTGGCTACCAGTCCGGAGGACGTCCCGTGGCGCCAACAGAAGAGGATCCCACCGTCCAGAGAGAAGCCAATGGACCGCTACGACCAGGATGGACAACCCATCTGCCGCCGCTGCAGCCAGCCAGGACATATTGCGAGGTACTGTAATTTAAACGAGCCCAACCTGGGGCAGAGGGCCAACCCCCAGGCGTAAGATCATCAGGCCCGTCAAACTGGCGTGACAAGTTTGTGGGGGGATGACCAGTCTTGCCTGTGGTACTGGATGGCATTCCAATGAGTGCACTGTTGGACACCGGGTCACAGGTAACCACCATCCCCTATGTTCTTTTCAAGCGGTACTGGAATGACACGGATATTACCCACTACCCAGATAGTGACTTGAGCATCATCGCCAGCAATGGTCAGCCCGTGCCGCAGGTGGGGTTCAAGGAGGTGACCATCAAAATTGGTAAAGTTGAACTGCCGGCGCAAGGACTGATTATTGTGGACATTGACCGTCGTGAAAGTCACCCTAAAATAACCTTGGGTACTAACGTTATTGAAAATTGTCTTTCAGAGATAATTGTTATATTACAGCAGGTTGCAATGAATGCCAGCTCCAGCCAGCGGCGTGTCTTACAGAAAGAGATCAGAGCCCTGATGAAGCGGCAACAGTTGGAACTGTCTGGTGGTGAGATTGGTAGCGTTAGGATGAGCGACCCGTTCCCTATCGCCATGCCCCCAAAAAGTGAAATGATGATCTGGTGCCGGACTGCAATCGGGTTAAGAGGTAGAGACTACCAAGCTATGGTAGAACCCGTTTACTCGGACAGTAGGCCCACCATTTTGACAGCACGGGGGGTGGTCGATGTACGCCATGGGAGGGTACCAGTCCGCATCCTAAACATTGGGGAAAGAGAAGTATACTTGCCCCAGTATGCCACTCTAGCCAAATTGTTCACCGTTAACCAGAACTCTGTAAAGGTCGTGGAACCCTTGCCTCCATCTCAACCAGAGGAGGGTAACGGCTCCAAGAAACAAATGGAGGACTGGTGTCAGAAACTGCATGTGGGCACCGACTCCACTCCCTCACACCAAAAACAGGGAGTCTACCGAGTGGTTCAGGAGTATGAAAGAGTTTTTAGCAAACACCCGCTAGACTTTGGGCAAGTAAAGGGGGTAGAACACCAAATCCCCACAGGAAACCATCCACCCATGAAAGAGAGATACCGGCTTGTACCCCCTGCACACTATCAGAATGCCAAGGGTATGTTATGAGAAATGAAGGAGGCTGGGGTGATTAGGGATAGCTGTAACCCCTGGGCAGCTCCTCTAGTCCTTGTAAAAAAGAAAGATGGCACGATGAGGATGTGTGTAGATTATAGAAAGGTCAACAGAATAACACACAAAGATGCGTACCCCTTACCTAGGATAGAGGAGTCTTTGGCTGCATTAAAATCTGCTAACTTCTTCTCTACTTTGGATCTCACTAGCGGGTACTGGCAGGTTCCTGTAGCAGAGTCGGATAAGGAGAAGACTGCCTTCACCACCCCGAAGGGTCTCAGTGAATTCAACTGTATGCCGTTCGGACTCTGCAACGCACCAGGGACCTTCCAGAGGCTGATGGAGTGCAGCCTGGGGCACAGGAATTTCGAAACGGTCCTACTCTACCTGGACGATGTCATCGTGTATTCCAAGACCTATGAAGACCATCTAAAGCACTAGGCAGAGGTGTTCGATGCCCTGGCAGGCTTCGGCCTAAGGTAAAACCCTCCAAGTGTCATCTACTGAAGCCAAAAGTACAGTACCTGGGACACGTGGTGAGTGCTGACGGAGTAGCCCCAGACCCCGACAAGATCACGGTGATTAAGGACTGGCCAAGACCCTCCAGCATAAAGGAAGTGCGACAGTTCCTCGGGTTGGTAGGCTACTATCGAAGATTCATCTCCGGGTTCACCAAAATGGCAGCCCCTATGCAGGACCTCCTGTTAGGTCAGTCAAAGACTAAAAGTCAGAAGCCGCCTTTTAAGTGGGACAAGCTGGAGGAGGAGTCTTTCCGCCAGCTGAAGATGGCCCTCACGGGGGATGAGATCCTGGCCTACCCTGATTACGGCCAGCCTTTTATCCTCCACACCGACGCCAGTAACGTGGGGCTAGGAGCCATACTGTCCCAGATCCAGCAGGGCAGAGAACGGGTAATTGCTTATGCTAGCAGAAAGCTGAGACCCACAGAGAGAAACCCTGAGAATTATAGCTCCTTCAAGCTAGAGTTCCTGGCAGTGGTGTGGGCGGTCACCGAACGTTTCAAGCATTACCTGACTTCTTCTAAGTTCACTGTGTACACGGACAACAACCCGTTGACACACCTGGACACTGCAAGATTTGGTGCCCTAGAGCAGAGATGGATGGCCCGGCTGTCCAATTATGAATTTACCATCAAATACCGGACAGGGCGCGCAAATGCCAACGCAGATGCATTGTCCAGAATGCCTCACTTGCAGGACGGGGGAGAGGATCCAGAAGAACTGGAAGAAATTGAACTCCCTGCATTCCACCATCATGGGGTCACCCAGTGTTCCCACTGCGTAAAGGAGAGGTGCTCTGCCACCGCTACGTTCAATCCTTTACCCCACCACGGCTGGCCAGAGACACAAGATAGTGACCCCGCAGTCCATCTGGTGAAAGAAATGCTGACCCAGGCTGATGCCCGCCTTGATCCAGATGCTCCAGAAGAGACCAAACAGCTGTGGAAGGAGAGGAGAAAGCTGTTTCTCTACGAGGGGAGGCTGTGCCGCAGACCCGTCAACTCTCGAACACACGAGCTGACCTGGCAGGTAGTGGTCCCAAGGCGGGATGCGGCTATGGTCCTAGAAGCATACCACGACGGAGCAGGGCACTTTGGATGGAAGAAGCAGGAGTTCCTGTTGCGTGAGCGGTTCTTCTGGGTAGGCATGAGAGGGGCTATAGAGAGATGGTGCAGAGACTGTGGCCCGTGCAACCTAAGAAGGAAGGACCGCGCCAGCCAGAAGACTCCCCTGCAGCCCATCATCACAAAACAGCCCCTTGAGCTGGTGGCCCTGAACCACGTAAAGCTGCCTCCAAGCAGATCGGGATACGTCTACGCCCTCACAATCGTAGATCACTACTCCCGGTTCCTAGTTGTGGTCCCTGTCAAAGACCTAACAGCTCAGACGGCCGCCAGAGCCTTTCAGCAGCATTTCTGCCACCCACACGGGTATCCAGAGCAAATGTTGACTGATCAAGGCCCAGCGTTCGAGGCCGAAGTCTTCCAGGAATTCTGCAACCTGTATGGCTGCAAGAAGATAAGGACAACGCCTTACCACCCCCAAACCAACGGGATGTGTGAGAAAATGAATCAGGTAGTAATAGACCTGCTCAAGACGTTACCTCTGGAGGAATGCAGCCTGTGGCCTGAGAAACTGCCGGATCTGGTGGACTTGTATAATCATATCCCAGTGGGTTCTACCAACTGCACCCCAGCTTACCTAATGAGAGCAAGACCTGGTAAGCTGCCAATTGACCTGGAGATGGGAGTCCTGACACCCGAGGACACCTCAGCAGAAGCAGACTGGGATACAGAACGACAGCAGCAGTACTGGAAAGTACAGGAGAGTGTGGAGCGAAGTCTGTCTCAAGCAAGGGAGAGGCAAGAGAGGAATTACAACCAGCATGCTCCTGCTGCTCCCCTGGTACCTGGAGAGCAGGTCTTGAAGAGGAAGAGACGGCTCCACAAGTTGGATGACGAGTGGGAGAAAGACCCGTACACCGTACTGCCCTCAAGCCATGAAAATCCAAAGGTATGTGTCATCAGTAAGGATGGAGGAGAGACCACAGCCACTGTCTCCAGAGACCACCTGAAGAAGTGTCCCGAGCAGCTGCAAAGTGCTGATGAAGACCAATATAGCCCTCAACCCGCAGAGGAAAGGGAAGAAATGGTCAGTACAGTGCTCGGAGAATTTCCCCGGTCTTGGACACAAATCAACAATGCTATAGTGGTACCCTTCCTTACCTTTCTCCAGCCAGCCCCTCAAGGGCCTGCAGAAGAGCAAGTAGTGTTGGAAGAGCAAGTGGCCCTGGAGGCAGAAGAGTACATACCAGCAGCTCAGGAGAATCAACCCTCTGCTGGTAGTGAACCTGCCATGCCCGTGGTGAGCTAAAGAGTACGCAGAAAGCTGCCCAACCTACCCGTAACATCTGCAAACACCTCTAGTGCAGACACGAGCACACCCAGTACACAGGGTGTGGAAACAGGGGACCCGAGTAGAGTACCACCAGACAGTGGGTTACGTAGGTCCACCAGGAGCACTAAAGGTCAAATGCATGCTCGCTGGAGAATCTGAATGCAAAGTATATATCTACCTGTATATTGCAAATGTTTTATGTTTGTTGCCTGGTTACTAATTATGTTTTTCTAGTTACCCGACAGGGTTCATGGACTAACAAGTTATGGACAATGAATAACCGGAACTGTATCTTGTATATAGTTGCACCTGGGAAGGTGCCCTCTTTTGAAGACGACCACAGAACACAAAACCCGTGGAGGTGGCTGAAGACGTGGTCCAGCTCGGGATCATCAAAGCCCTGTAGCCACCCCAGGGCCTACGTGGAGGGTTTGGGACGGGTCCCTTAAAGTGCATCTTGGGTGACAAGGACACCTGGTTACGGGAGCGCCGTGATCTAAAAAGGCTAAACTTCTTGTATATATGTTACTGTATTGTTATTACCTGTTGTGTTTTTGCAAAATGTGTTTAGTCCCGGAGTACTAAATTTCACTAGGGGGGAATGTGGCACCCCAGGTCTGGTCGCCACAGTGGCAGCAATGTCATGTCTGAGAGCAGGTGGGAGGTTCCCTGGTTGGGGACAATTAGCATGCAGCACCTCCTGCCTCAGTCCAGGGAGGGGAGAAATCTGCCCTTTATAAACTGGATCTGGGGCAGGGTTAGAGAGACAAGTGAGAGACAAGCCAGTCTCTAGTTCCAGACAAGTTGCAGATAGGGACAGGTCAGCAGCAGGCTGAGGAGTCCCTGTAGGCAGAGGAGGAACACGAGGCCAGGAGGGGAGCCAGTAGAGCTCGTCCGGGCTAGAGACTACAGGCCGGACACTGGAGTCCGAGGCTGTGAGGGTTATAAGCCCAGCAGCAGAAAACCATCACGCAGGGGACTTCAAGTCCTCTGGCCCAAGGAAGCTCGGAGGCTCAGCCACACGAGAGGGACCACTACTGCCCCGGAGGGGTGAGAAGCACGGAAGGCCCGAGTCGCCAGTCATACGGGTGAGAACAACACGGTACACTCAGAGACGTGGGCTACCACCACACTACAGCGGGATAGCCAAGAAAGAGTGAAGTCAGCACGGTAGGCCTACAAACTCCCCCTGACCAGCGGGATTTCCCAGTTGCTCTCAGACTGACCAGGCCTCCATTGTTAACCTGTATTCCGGACGGGTCTCTTAATACCACCAACAGTAAAGACCCTCACTTGCATGACAGACTCCATGCGGTTACTGCTGCTCCCGCGCACCATCACCACCAACATCCCTATTTACTGCCCTGAGGCTATACTCTTCCCGTGGGGAGTTATACTATCCTCTGCTACACCCACAACACCGGCCTCAGCGGTTTGCCCTGCAGCGGCGGTTCCCTCTGACCGCAATTCACAGGTGGGGTAGTCGGACATTTAACCTCAAAACCCTATAAATAGACCGCCATTTGGGTTGACACCCTGAGCCACGGGACTGGGTCCCCGCCACGCAAGTACTACGACCCCCAGCATCCACAACGGGTCTGGTTCCGGGTATCCCCACACACACGCGTCATAAGATGTTGCCGTTCTTGGGAGAAATTGCATAATAAAATACAGTGTATTTCATTAATTTTCCTGTTGTAAAAATGAACAGCTTTGATCTAAATTTGCATAATTTAACTCTCACCTTCCTCATCATCAAGGATACCTCACGAGGTGAGATTTTGCATGATGCTCCAGATCAATGTCGATTGACAGTCATTTTCTATTTATTCCATTTTCTTTACTCATTGTGACGCGCCCCCTGGGCCGTGTGTGGGGGAATACCCGGAGCCGGGTGTCTGTGTAATGTCAGGGGTTGTAGTCTCCGTGGCGGTGACTCAGTTCCGTGGCTCATGGTGGTCAAACCAGTGGCGGATCTGTTTACTTGGTTTTAATGTTTAAATGTCCGACTACGCCACCCGTGGATTGCGGTCACTGAGAACCGCCGCTGCGCGGCAGACCGCTGAGGCTGATGTTGTGTGCGCAGCAGAGGGTAGTATAACTCCCCACGGGAGGAGTACAGCCTCAGGGCAGTGAGTGCAGATGGTGAGGGTTGTGGTGCATGGGCGCAGCAGAAATGACTCAGAGTCCGTGCAGTGCAGTTCAGGGTCTTTACTGTTGGTAATGAAGAAGGCCCTGCCGGGAGTACTGGCTAACATTAGAGGCCTGGTCAGTCTGTGAGCGAACAAGAGTCCCCCTGGCCAGGTGGAGGTGTAGGCCTTCCCGTCTGACTGCACTCTTTCTGGCTACCCTGCTGTAGTCGTGTAGTAGCCCACGTCCTTGATTGTACCGTGTGGTGCTCACCCGTATGGCTGGTGACTTGGGGCCTTTGGTACCTTCCGCTCCTCGATGGCGGTGCCGCTCCCTTGCTTGTGACTGAGCCTCCGGGCTTTCTATGGCCAGAAGACCTGAAATCCCCTGCTAGGTGGCTTCTGCTGCTGGATGTGGATATCCTCACAGCCTCGGACTCCTGTGTCCGGTTCTCTGCGTCTTCGGCCAGGACGAGCTCTGCACAGCTCCAGTCCCTGGCTTTCAGCTCCTGTCTCCTACAGAGCTCCTTGCTGATCTGTCCCTGTCTCTGGAACTACTCACTAACCCCGCCCCAGATAAAGTTTATAAAGGGCAGGATCCTCCCCTTCCTGGACTGGGGCAGGAGGCGTTGCATGCAATATTGCTCCTGACCAGGAAAACCCATGCTCGCTCTCAGACATGGTATTTCTACCACTGTGGCAACCAGACCCCCTGGGGTGCCACATTCCCCCCTAGTAAACTTAGTATTCCGGGACTAAACACATTTTATGAAAACATACATAACAGGGTATAAACAATAACATAACATATATACAAGGAGTTCAGTCTTTATAGGTCACGGCGCTTCCGTAACCAGCTGTCCATGTCACCCAAGATGTATTTTGAGGGACCCGTCCCAAACCCTCCACGTAGGCCCTGGGGTGGCTACAGGGCATCGATGATCTGGCGTTGGACCTCGTCTTTAGCCACCTCCACGGGTTTTTGTTCTGTGGTCTGGCACAAAAGGGGCACTTAATAGGTGCAACTATTTACAAGGTACAGTTCCGGTTATTCATTGTCCATAACCTGTCAGTCCATAGAACCAGTCGGGTAACTTGAGAAACATAATTATTATTCATGTAACAAACATAAAATATTTCAACATTTGCAATATACAGGTATATATCATTTTCTTTCTATATTCTCCAGCGAGCAGGCTTCTGACCTCTAGTGCTCCTGGTGGACCTACGTAACACACTATCTGGTGGTGTTCTTTCTGGGTCCCCTGTTTCCACCCCTTGTGTAGTGGGCTCGCTAGTGTCTTCACTACAGGTGTTTGGAGATGTTACGGGTAGGCTGGGCAGCTTTCTGTGTACTCTTTGGCTTACCACGGGCACGGCAGGCTCACTACTAGCAGAGGGTTGATTCTCCTGGGCTGCTGGTATGGAATCTTCTGCCTCCAGGGCCGGTTGCTCTCCCAACTCTACTTGCTCTTCTGTAGGCCCTTGAGGGGCTGGTTGGAGAAAGGTAAGGACGGGTACCACAATAGCGTTGTTAATTTGTGTCCAGGACCGGGGAAATTCTCCGAGTACTGTACTGACCATTTCTTCCCTTTCCTCTGCGGGTTGAGGGCTATCTTGGTCTTCATCAGTGCTTTGCAGCTGCTCGGGACACTTCTTCAGGTGGTCTCTGGAGACAGTGGCTGTGGTCTCTCCTCCATCCTTACTGATAATGCATACTTTCGGATTTTCATGACTTGAGGGCAGTACTGTGTACGGGTCTTTCTCCCACTGGTCATCCAACTTATGGAGCCGCCTCTTCCTCTTCAAGACCTGCTCTCCAGGTGCCAGGGGAACAGCGGGAGCATGCTGGTTGTAAGTCCTCTCTTGCTTTTCTCTTGCTTGAGTCTTGTTTGAGACAGACTTCTCTCAACACTCTCCTGCACTTTCCGGTACTGCTGCTGCCGTTCTGTATCCCAGTCTGCTTCTGGCGAGGTGTCCTCGGGTGTCAGGACTCCCATATCCAGGTCAATAGGCAGCTTACTAGGTCTTGCTCTCATTAGGTAAGCCGGGGTGCAGTTGGTGGAATTTACTGGGATGTGGTTATACAAGTCCACCAGATCAGGCAGTTTTTCAGGCCACAGACTGCGTTCCTCCAGGGGCAACGTTTTCAGCAAGTCTATCACCACCTGGTTCATCTTCTCGCACAATCCGTTGGTTTGGGGGTGATAGGGTGTTGTCCTTATCTTCTTGCAGCCATACAGGTTGCAGAACTCCTGGAAGACCTCCGCTTCGAAGGCTGGACCTTGGTCAGTCAACACTTGCTCCGGATACCCGTGTGGACGGCAGAAGTGCTGCTGGAAGGCTCTAGCTGCCGTCTGAGCTATTAAGTCCTTGACAGGGACCACCACCAGGAACCGGGAGTAGTGGTCTATGATGGTGAGGGCGTAGACGTACCTGGACCTACTTGGAGCCAGCTTCACGTGGTCCAGGGCTACCAGTTCTAGTGGCTGCTTGGTGATGATGGGCTGCAGGGGAGTCTTCTGGCTGACACGGTCCTTTCTTCTCAGGTTGCACGGGCCGCAGTCTATGCACCATCTCTCAATGGCCCCTCTCATGCCTACCCAGAAGAACCGTTCATGCAACAGGAACTCCAACTTCTTCCATCCAAAGTGCCCTGCTCCGTCGTGGTATGCCTCCAGGACCATAGCCGCGTCTAGTCTCGGGACCACTACCTGCCAGGTCAGCTCATGTGTCCGGGAGTTGACAATCCTCCGGCACAGCTTCCCCTTGTAGAGAAACAGTTTACTCTTCTCCTGCCACACCTATTTGGTCTCTTCCGGAGCATCTGGGTCAAGGCGGGCATCAGCCTGAGTCAGCATCTCTTTTACCAGGCGGACGGCTGGGTCCCTGTCTTGCGTCTCCGCCCAGCTGTAGTGGGGTAAGGTATTGAACATGGCAGAGTGCTTGTCCCTTACACAGTGGGAACACTGGGTAATCCCATGACGGTGGAACGCAGGGAGTTTAATCTCTTCCAGTTCTTCTGGATCTTCCCCTCTGTCCGGCAAGTTCGGCATCCTGGACAGGGTGTCTGCGTTGGCATTTGTGCGTCCCGCCCGGTATTTGATGGTAAACTCATAGTTGGACAGCCGGGCCATCCATCTTTGCTCCAGGGCACCAAGTCTTGCAGTGTCAAGGTGTGTCAACGGGTTGTTGTCCGTGTACACAGTGAACTTGGCAGAGGCAAGGTAATGTTTGAAACTTTCCGTCACTGCCCACACCACTGCCAGGAACTCTAGCTTGAAGGAGCTATAATTTTCAGGGTTTCTCTCTGTAGGCCGGAGCTTCCTGCAGGCATAAGCGATTACCCATTCTCTGCCCTGTTGGATCTGGGACAGCACCGCCTCTAGCCCGATGTTGCTCGCGTCTGTGTGGAGAATAAAAGGCTGGCTGTAATCAGGGTACGCCAGGATTTCATCTCCCGTGAGGGCCATCTTCAGCTGGCGGAAAGACTCATCCTCCAGCTTGTCCCATTTGAAGGGCGGCTGCTGGTTTTTGGCCTTCCTGGACTGGCCTATCAGGAGATCCTGCATAGGAGCTGCCATTTTGGTGAATCCAGAGATGAATCTTCGGTGGTAGCCTACCAACCCAAGGAACTGCCGCACTTCCTTTATGCTGGAGGGTCTTGGCCAGTCCTTAATCACTGTGATCTTATCAGGGTCTGGAGCTACTCCGTCAGCACTCACCACGTGTCCCAGGTACTGTACCTTTGGTTTCAGTAGATGACACTTGGAGGGTTTCACCTTTAGGCCATAGCCTGCCAGAGCGTCAAACTCCTCTGCCAGGTGTTTCAGATGGTCCTCATATGTTTTGGAATACACTATGACATCGTTCAGGTATAGCAGGACCGTCTCAAAATTCCTGTGCCCCAGGCAGCACTCCATCAACCGCTGGAAGGTTCCTGGTGCGTTGCAGAGCCCGAACGGCATACAGTTGAATTCACTGAGACCCATCGGGGTAGTGAACGCGGTCTTCTCCTTGTCTGCCTCTGCTACAGGAACCTGCCAGTACCCGCTAGTAAGATACAAAGTGGAGAAGAAGTTAGCAGACTTTAATGCAGCTAAAGATTCCCCTATCCTAGGTAACGGGTACGCATCTTTGTGTGTGATACGGTTGACCTTTCTGTAATCTACACACATTCTCATGGTGCCATCTTTCTTTTTCACAAGAACTAGTGGAGCTGCCCAGGGGCTACAGCTGTTCCTGATTACCCCAGCCTCCTTCATTTCTCGCAACATTCCCTTTGCATTCTGATAGTGTGCAGAGGGTACAGGTCGGTATCTTTCCTTTATGGGTGGATGGTCTCCTGTGGGGATGTGGTGTTCTATCCCCTTTACTTGCCCAAAGTCTAGCGGGTGTTTGCTAAAGACTCTTTCGTACTCCTGCACCACCCGGTAGACTACCTGTTTTTGGTGTGAGGGAGTGGAGTCGGTGCCCACATGCAGCTTCTGACACCAGTCCTCCATTTGTTTCTTGGAGCCGTTACCCTCCTTTGGTTGAGATGGAGGTAAGGGTTCCACGGCCTTTACAGAGTTCTGGTTAACGGTGAACAATTTGGCTAGAGTGGCATACCGGGGCAAGTATACTTCTCTTTCCCCAATCTTTAGGATGCGGACGAGTACCCTCCCATGGCGTACATCGACCACCCTCCGTGCTGTCAGAATGGTGGACCTACTGTCTGAGTAGACGGGTTCTACCATGGCTTGGCAGTCCCTTCCTCTTAACCCGATTGCAGTCCGGCACCAGATCATCATCTCACTTTTTGGGGGCATGGCGATAGGGAACGGGTCACTCATCCTAACACTACCAATCTCACCACCAGACAGTTCTACCTGTTGCCTTTTCATCAGGGCTCTGATCTCTTTTTGTAGGACACGCTGCTGGCTGGAGCTGGCGCTCATCGCAACCTGCTGTAATATGACAATTATCTCTGCAAGACAATTTTCAATAACATTAGTACCCAAGGTTATCTTAGGGTGGCTTTCACGACGGTCAATGTCCACAATAATCAGTCCTTGCGCTGGCAGTTCAACTTTAACAATTTTGATGGTCACCTCCTTGAATCCCACCTGCGGTACGGGCTGACCATTGCTGGCGATGATGCTCAAATCGCTATCTGGGTAGCGGGTAATATCTGAGTCATTCCAGTACCGCTTAAAAAGCACATAGGGGATGGTGGTTACCTGTGACCTGGTGTCCAGTAGTGCACTCATAGGAAGGCCATCCAGCACCACAGGCAAGACCGGTCGTCCCCCTACGTACTTATCACGCCAGCTCGATGGGCCTGATGGCCTTATGCCTGGGGGTCGGCCCTCTGCCCCAGGTTGGGCCCGTTTAAATGACAATACCTTGCCATATGTCCTGGTTGGTTGCAGCGGCGGCAGATGGGTTGTCCGTCCTGGTCGTAGCGGTCGCTGGGCCTTCCTCTGGACGATCGGATCCTCCTCTGTCGGCGCCAAGGGACGTCCTCCGGACTGGAAGCCAATTGGATCTTTCCTGGAGGGGACACCTGTAAAGACTGCACAGTTCTGGTTAGCGCGGCAACGCTTTTGGTCAGCTCTTGGACCTGATGGTGCAGGTCTGCAGCCGGGGCTTTGTCCAAAGCCTGTGCATCAGCTCCAACAGGCTCTGCAGACAAGGGCGCCGCCTCCTGGTGATAGGTGATAGCAGGGCGCCTGTGGGTTACAGCGCCACCTGGTGCCGGTTCTCGGAGCACCCGGATGGCCCTGTCTTTAAACTGCGCAAAGTCCAAATCAGGGTTCTGCAAGGCCATTACTTGCAACTGGGTTCGGTGGGCGCTGGACTGTAGACCCTCAATGAACTGTTCAGTCAACAGCCTATCCTCATTCCGCACGCTGTCAGGGTCTGCCTGCTTAATGGCCCTCAGGGCCTCCTGCAAATTCAAAGCATAGTCCCGTATACTGTCCTGTGCCCGCTGTTTGCATCCATAAAATTTTAGTTTGATCTCTGCTGAGGTGCGGGTATCAAAAGTGTCCTTTAGACGGGCCAGTATTTCCTTTACAGTCCCCTTTTCCCTGGCTGACCAGGACTTCACTTCTCTTTGGGCTGCTCCGATTAACTGGCCTATCAGGATGCTCACTTTTTGTTCTTCGGACAGGGGGTATACTTTGAATAGGCTATACAGTCTTTCTTTAAAGTCGCTCAGGGTATGCGACTCCCCTGAGTACTGGGGTAACCATGCCGCTCCGGGGATATATGGCATTGTGAACGGCATCACTGCGGCAGCAGCCGCGCTGGCGGTGGGAGCTCCCTCCATTCCTGGTGTCTTCCTCCCCCCTAGTTAACCGTGGCCTACCTCCCGTTGCTTCTTCTCCGTAGGCCGCGGCTCCGCAGGCGATCGTCGGGATTGAGGACCTTGCGTCGCGCGCTGGTGACGTCGGCGTCCGCTGGGCTCCTTCCAGGACCTTGTGCAGCGTCAGTACGTAAGGCGGGGCTTCAGCTCTCGCGCGCTTTTGGCGTAGACGCCCCTCTTCTTCCCGCGCGGCATCCCAGAAATGGCGCCCAATGGCGGGAAAATGGCTGCGGATGGCTGGAAAACGGCTGCGGATGGCTGGAAACTTCACCATGTAAGTATCACAGTCTTTCTTCAGGCACGCAGTACCCGGTGGTTGCGGGCACGAAATCCTGCCGACTACGCCAAAGTTGACGTGCCCCCTGGGCCGTGTGTGGGGGAATACCCGGAGTCGGGTCTCTGTGTAATGTCAGGGGTTGTAGTCTCCATGGCGGCGACCCGGTCCCGTGGCTCAGGGTGGTCAAACCAGTGGCGGATCTGTTTACTTGGTTTTTAATGTTTAAATGTCCGACTACGCCACCCGTGGATTGCGGTCACTGAGAACCGCCACTGCGGGGCAGACCGCTGAGGCTGATGTTGTGTGCGCAGCAGAGGGTAGTATAACTCCCCACAAGAGGAGTATAGCCTCAGGGCAGTGAGTGCAGATGTTGAGGGTTGTGGTGCATGGGCGCAGCAGAAATGACTCAGAGTCCGTGCAGTGCAGTTCAGGGTCTTTACTGTTGGTAATGAAGAAGGCCCTGCTGGGAGTACTGGCTAACATTAGAGGCCTGGTCAGTCTGTGAGCGAACAAGAGTCCCCCTGGCCAGGTGGAGGTGTAGGCCTTCCCGTCTGACTGCACTCTTCCTGGCTACCCTGCTGTAGTTGTGTAGTAGCCCACGTCCCTGAGTGTACCGTGTGGTGCTCACCCGTATGGCTGGTGACTTGGGGCCTTTGGTACCTTCCGCTCCTCAATGGCGGTGCCGGTCCCTTGCTTGTGACTGAGCCTCCGGGCTTTCTATGGCAAGAGGACCTGAAATCCCCTGCCAGGTGGTTTCTGCTGCTGGATGTGGATATCCTCACAGCCTCGGACTCCTGTGTCCAGTTCTCTGCGTCTTCGGCCAGGACGAGCTCTGCACAGCTCCAGTCCCTGGCTTTCAGCTCCTATCTCCTACAGAGCTCCTTGCTTCTCTGTCCCTGTCTCTGGAACTACTCACTAACCCCGCCCCAGATAAAGTTTATAAAGGGCAGGATCCTCCCCTTCCTGGACTGGGGCAGGAGGCGTTGCATGCAATATTGCTCCTGACCAGGAAAACCCATGCTCGCTCTCAGACATGGTATTTCTACCACTGTGGCAACCAGACCCCCTGGGGTGCCACAATTGCACCAACAGTTGTCTCCTTCTCACCCAGCATCTTACTTATGGTTTTGTTGCCCATTCCAGATTCGTGCAGGTCTATGATCTTGTCCCTGACATCATTAGAAAGCTCTTTGGTCTTGCCCATGTTGTAGAGGTTAGAGTCTGACTGATTAATGGAGTCTGTGGACAGGAGTCTTTTCTACAGGTGACTATGTAAGACAGCTGTCTTTAATGCAGGTAACCAGTTGATTAGGAGCATCTAACTGGTCTGTAGGAGCCAGAACTCATAATGGTTTGTAGAGGATTAAATACTTATTTCTCACTGCAAAATGCTAATAAATTTATCTAATTTATATAATGTGATTTTCTTGATTTGTTTTTGGATATTCTATCTCTCAATGTTAAAATTAACCTACCCTTAAAATTATAGACTGTTCATGTCGTTGTCAGTGGACAAACTTACAAAAACAGCAAGGGATGGAATAATTCTTTCCTTCACTGTATTTAGATTTCCCTGCTCTGATATATTTCTTGCTCTCATTTTGTTTGATTTTTCAATTTAAAAGCATAAAACAGAAGAGCAGCGTATTCTTACCACAGGAGCAGCTATGTTATGAAGGGGTTGTCTCATCATAAATGGGTACAATTTTAAAGCACTTGAAAAAAGCAAAAGCAATTTTGCAATTTGCTTGTTATTAAAAATCCTCTCCAAGAATGGAGTCATTTTTAAGTATTATTGCTTACAGCTGAGGAGTAACTAATCTACTAGGCAAGGAGCAATTCTGAAGCTCGCTGGATTGCTGGATCAGGACAGGTTCAGGACCACCCAGCTCCTCCAATGCTGTAAGACAAGGATGACTTTGCTTGCAGAAATGAAGAGCACACAGTCCGACAACAACGCCACAACCTCCGCACAAAAGGAAGCTGGGCAGCAGGGAAACGGTGAGCTCCTGAGGTGAAGAAAACCTTTAAGGCCAGTGCACAAGAGCCAAGGAGGCCATATGGAGGGTCTGGGTATAAGCTTCATGCGTTTTGTCTACACCGTGAGCTGGCTCTTTGCTGGATGGATTTTCCTAGATTCCAGTAGTGGTAACAAGTCCACCAGTAATTCACAAATAGTGGTATACCGTACTGCTTCCCATCATCACTAGAAGAGCACATCATTAGAGAAAAAAACGCATGATTCACTTTTCTAGCTAACTGACAGCTGCAGCCAATCACTAGCTGCACTGGTTCTCTGACTTTGTAAAAAAGTAGGCATCACTTCAGGAGTCGTCACCGATCTCCGAAGTGGACTGCGCTTGATTTGCGAGGGCAGTGTAGGGAGAGTATTCCACCATTTTTTATTTTAAGCACATTCGTGCCTTATATTTTTATTACTGTAACAGCAACCTATTTAATATCAACTTAATTGAACCAGTGTTATGTAAAAGTGAAGAGTTGTTCTATAACACTCCTAATATTTTCCTTTTGTATATATTTAGCCTACAGAAACAATGTGTCACATTTTAGACAGAGGTTATTACCCAGCTTTTCCAGTCTGCATAATGCCAGATCTGCCCAGGTAGTCATTTATAAGTCATTAACTCTTCTTTTATAATAGTGTGACTAGTCAGGTTGTTATTGGTTGACTAAGTCCCGCCCCTTCCGAGACTTTAATGTTCAGCAGTGATGTAACACTCACATACATCTGCTGACATCACAGTGAGTGTGACATCACCGGCACAGTGACATCACATTCCACAAAGTTCCATAAACAACTGACTGCAGCCATTGAGCTTTAGTTGTAGTTGGCTTTGACTACAATATACGTGTGGATTGCATTTAGTAATTTTACATGCGTTTTTTGGATAATTACCCTGTTGTTGCCTGATGCAACATGGACTTTACAGGGAAAAGAAAGAGAAAAAGGAAAGAAACACCAGATGGAGAAGACACTGGAAATAACCAGGAACCTCCACCAAAGATAAGGAAGATGGACTCCAAGAAATCTGGGCAGGATGGTCAAATATTACCTGACAATGAGGGAACCCAGAATATTTCCTTCCTAGACACTGTACAAAACAGATGTGACAAGTTTGTGGGATACATCACAAATCAAGCTGATACCAATCTACAAAAGCTGAGTACAAGAGAGAGGAAAAGAGAGACTGTGGGTCCAACCAGGATCATTAACACGAGAGGTAATGAAAGTGCAGCAGAAGAGAAGAGAACTGGGAGAAAAAGGAAACATCATGAAGATCCAGCCACCAGTCAAGATGACATCTCAGGTGAATTTAGTGGCCCCAGTAGCAAAAAAATAAAGACCACTGTCCCTCTCACCAGGGATAAGTTTATCTGCCATGGCATACTTGGAGAAGGGAGTTATGGGAAGGTTGTACTGGCCACGGATAAGATACGGAAACAAAGTGTGGCCCTTAAAATCATAAAGAAGGAAAGCCTAATTTCCTTCCCTGAATGCCTTGTTGAACACCATGTCCTGAAGCTTAGCCACAACAGCAGATTCTTAACTCATTGCCATGCCGCGTTTCATACTGAAAACCATGCCTATTTTGTCACCGAGCTGGCCAGTGGAGGGGATCTGCATGACTATATATATAGTACCATTCCCCTGAAGGAACCTGTAACCTTTATAGCAGCAGAAATCGTCTGTGGCCTACAATTCCTGCACAGCAATGACATCATTCACCGGGACTTAAAAACGGATAACATCCTGCTGACTGGTGACGGCCACATAAAAATTACTGATTTTGGACTATCTCTTTATGAGTTTGATAAGAGATTTAATGCCAGAGATTTCAGTGGAACACCTGGGTATGGCGCCCCAGAAATGATCATGGGAGACGCTTATGATGAAGGTGTAGATTGGTTCGCCTTTGGAGTCATATTGTACAACATGATTTTCCAAGACTCACCATTTCCAGGAGACACCACTGAAGAGATTGAGAGAAATGTCATCTACTCTGAACCATCATATGAAAACCTCACTGACCACGATGCTGTGGACATTATGTCCAAACTACTCTGCAAAGACCATTATGTCCGGCTAGGGGTTAATGGAAAAATCAGAAAACACCCCTTATTTTCAAATCTAAACTGGACAGACATAGAAACAGGGAAAGCGCCATCTCCAGTTATTATAAGAAGGAACATGAATGTCAGCATGAGACAGCAGATCCCAGCACCGCGCAGTGAAGACCTGAACGAGACAATTCCGGCTGAAGAACAGAGGATTTTTACGCGTTTCCCATTTGTGGCTCCAGAATGGAGCACAACTTACCACTAAGCGGAGAAACGGCATAATACCATCTAATCCTCCTGTATCTTGACTTAAGACTATCTACTTTGGGGTGTGTGGCACCTCATCCCGTATCCCGCATATTCTTAATATGTAACAATAAACTTTGCTTGTTTTAATTCATCCTTTGGTTCTTTGGAGCATTTTTCTATTTTTTCCTGTGTATATACAGTGTATATATGTACAGGTCATGTGTATATCTAAAGGTCATGTATATATGTGTATATATAATGTGTAAGTCATGTGTCTGTATAATGTGTATGTGTATATTGTGACAAAAAAACATCAGATTAAGAAACAATTCTATTTTTTTAACCCCATAGTGACCACCAATACGTCTTTTTACGGACCTGCGATATAAGAGATTAGCATCCCCCGACAGGTGACAATCCTGCAGCTATCAGCTGTACACTATAGCTAACAACTTGCTGCATCAGCCACGATCAGGGTCGGCACTGATTATGGCCATTTAACCCCTTAAATGCTGCTGCCAATAGTGACTACAGCATCTAGATGGGTAACAGAGTGTGGGGGCTCCCTCTTTAACTACATTGGCACCCTGAGATCTTGATCGTGCTGTCCTGATGTTCGCCATGGCAGTCGAATAACGGCCTTAGAGTCTGCCGCGTATAGTGGCCTGTTCAGAAGTTATTAAAATGTAGGCGGTGAAAATAAACTTTTTCATTCCTGTTATGCCAGTTTGCATTAATTCCTGAAAAGCACCTCAAGGGTTAATGAACTACCTGAAAGCAATTACATTTTTAATTCGGGGATGCGGTTTTTAAAATGGTATCACTTTTGGGGGGATTTCCAATATATAGGACCCTCAAAGTAATTTCAAACCTGAACAGATCCCTATAAAAATAAGTTTTGTAAATTTCCTTGAAAATATGAAAAATTACTCCTCCATTTTTAAACCTTCTAAAATGCTAACAAAATAAAACATTTTTACATTTTACAAATGGTGCTGATAGAAAGCAGACATGATTGAAATGTAATTTATTATTGCTTTGTGTGGTATGACTATCTGGATTAAAGGGATAATCATTAAAAGTTTGAAAATTGCAATTTTTTGTAAATTTATATCAAATTTCTGATCTTTTTATAAATAAGGAATGATGCCATACGGATGGCAAAATCGATAAAAATCATCCAAATTTTTTCCACTATTTTTTTTCACACTCGTGTAGCCCCGACCTTACAGTGATCCCAGATGTGTTTAGTTTTTTTATGCTTTGCTACTTTTGCACACTATGAACATTTTTTTTAGGAAATATAATTTGATTTCCTCTAAATGACACAGTCACTATTGACTCTATTACATCCAGTGGGTTAAACGGCCGAACTCCAACGATGGTCATGAGGAAACAAACAAACAATCAAACTGAGCTTTTACTCACCCGGGGTCCAGCACTGCTTTTTGCTGCTCCAGACATTTTTAATCAGCTGCATCTTCATGTCAACTGCGCTGCAGCCAATCACTGAGCTCTGTGGTACTGCCAAATTAAATGGGGCATTCTTATAATAAAGAGGCACAAAAGGGGCATTATTAGGTATGGAGGCACAGACGCATACTTCCCAACTTTGAAAGTAAAGAATGAGTGACACAAACTATGTAGCAATCCACAGTTTTATTTGACACTAAGCCACTTCCCTAACCTTGGTCCGTCGTTTATGTGTGCCTACACAGAAATATTCCTCCTAGTGAACTCATTAATTCTTAACCTGTGGATGTGTATTTAAGAAGAGACATGTGTTTCTGAGACAGAATAAGACTTGGGACAGAGAATCAAGGAACATCAGAAAGACCTTAGAAGGAAAATACGAGACATCATTCAGGAAAGTAGATGGATTGCATGGCATCCAAAGAGACACAGATTTGTATTCTACATGATTCTAGTCTAAAGATATGGCCCTGACTGGAAAGATTTGGATCTCCTCCATTAACCATCAGAGAGACCATGGATTCTTTTAGGGAGACCAGGAGAAGACGAAGAAGTCACCTGGCGCCATGGATATGTTGTTTTGGGGTTGCTAGTAGGGGCTCACCGGTTGCTTAGAACCCATGGAGACAATGGGAGTTGCCAGGAGGGACCCACTGGTCATCTGGCCCCATGGAAACTCTCGGATAGGCCAGGTTGGGACCCTCGGGTCTTGTGGCCTTGTACCTCGATGGACTGCTAGCTTCTTAAGCTTGCCGCTACCTTCTCTCTGTGGGGGCCCACCAGAAGCGGGGGGCCACTGGTTGAGGTAGTCAGCCCTGGAAGTCTCCAAAGTTGCAGCTGTTCTATCCCAGGCGGGCGGAGAAGGAAGGGTGAGACTGTGTAATGTTGCACCATCTTGGGCATTCGCTGGGACTGTTCTATGTGTTTATTGTCCGCTTTGTGGTTCAATAAAATATTGCCACGCTGTTTTACCCTCACCCTGCGTTGTCTGAGTAGCGTTACCCCCACGGAAGACCACGGGTCCTCACAGCACCTATATATATATAAGAGTTATGGCTCTCCATATATGGCAATGTAAAATTGTTTTGTTTTTGAAAATGTGTTATTTTCATACAGACATCATAAAACATAAGTAAATGGTGATTTTATGTTAATTGTACTGACCCACAGAATAAAGTTAATATGTAATTGATATGAAATGGTCAATGCTGTAAAAAAATAAACCTTAACTGGGGAAAAATGTATATTTTCACCATTTGCCATGTGCCGCGTATTTATCTCTGGAACTTACTTTTAAGTTAAAAAAAAAAGATCACCGCATCCCTTGATAAATGTCGTGAGGGGTAGAGGGATATTGTGAAAAAGCACAAACATTATTAAAAATACATAAGATTAAAAGATCATTAAAATCATTAAAAATAAAAATACATAAGATTAAAAACCTGATGATAAATGAATCTATGCAGTAAAAAAGGGTGAGACAGATAGAGTCCTTGTATGCGTAAAGCTGGGTATAAATAGAGATACAAATAGGATTAAATCATTACAAGAATAAACGATCTGTGTATAAATGTGTTTAAAAAATACTCGTTCTGTTAAATGTCTGGTTGACAACACAAAGAAAATAATGGGACCTATAGTGTCAAGTCATAATTATCAATGGCAGGCTCAGACTGAGGGCTCGTCCACACGACCGCTTAACATGGCCGAGTGCTGTCCGATGTTTTATCAGATAGCACTTTGCCCAATGTTATACTGTGGGGCAGTGCCAACTAGTGTTTTTTTCTCATGCCGATTTTGCATACAAGTCTATGGACTTGTATGACATCAGTGTGAAACATTGAACTGCACTCGGATGTCATCTGAGTGCAGTCCAATTTCCACGGACTCAGACAAGGGACAAGATGGAGAAATTATGTACTCTGTCTACTCTGCATCATGATACAGCACTTTGATTCTTTTTATTATTCTTCTTATTATTTTTTGTAATCCATTAAAAACAAGTATGTGGAAAACAGACTTCTGAATGAGGCCTAAATGTCTGGAAGGATCACTGCTGGAAAAAATATAGCCGGGATAAAAAAAAGTGCACCTTGCGTTATAGATGATTTGTGCATGCACGGGATCTGGAAGACGAGACTGTACGTCACAGGGCAGGGGAGGGGGGGAACATTGTAATTAGCAAAGTAGTTTGGGATTTCTGTCCGTCCCCCGGCTCTCAAGAATGAGAAAACTAACTGAATAAAAAGACATTTCAAAGCAAGCTGACCTCTAATATTAGGCATACAGGTATGTATAGACTTACATTTCTATCACCTGTATGCCCATATTAGAGGTCTGATAGGTCCCCGGGGATGACAGATTCCCTTTAAAAGCCTCCACAGTTTCTCTAGTAGCCAAATATCCTGTGGTCTCAGCAGCGACCCCTTTTTGTTTAGATTTGATTGATGTTTATTCATATAACAGTGGATGATGCAGGAGAGGTCAGAGGCATCAATCTAACCTAAAGGAGAGGGGTTATGAGGAGATCACTGGATACCAGGGGCGGACATATCATTGGTGCAACCTGTGCGGTCCCACAGAGGCCCAAGAGGTAAAAGGGCCCATTTCTACCTCCAAAGCAGGTGCAATTTTGCATTTTTAGCAGCTCTGGGGCTGCAAAGGGCCCATATATTGTTCTTGCACAGGGGCCCTTTTCTGCCTGTGTCCACCAGTGCTCGATACACGTCTGCTAAAGAAACATCCAGTCTACGATATTAGAGTAATTTGCAACAAAGCAGGAGATATTAAAACTTCTGTTTCTAAGGTACATTTATTATTACTACTACACCTGAGTTTGTACCCATTTAATAGTGATAGTGGTCTTGGAGAGTCAAAATAGCGAACAGATTATTTTTCAGTTGTAAATGTACTTTCAGATAGCGACCACTAGATGTCCCTAGTGAGCTGACATGAAGTTGGCACAAGTATTAAGGCACTGCACATTCACTCATCTCAGGTGTAAAGGAGTCTGGGCTTATGGTGTTGATGACTTATCTACAGGATAGGTCATGAACAGCTGATTGGTGGGATTCCGACACTCAGCGCCCCCCACCGATCAGCTGTTTTTTTGCTCCAGCGGACTGTAAACATTGTAACTACAGTATGCCTGGACAACACCTTTAATTCTGTGCTCTCAGCAGACAATGTTTTTGCTCTGCCTACCTACAACATATATGTAGTAATCTGAAGAGGATTTCCAGGCTTAAGATACTGGTAAGTTATTCTTAAGGCCCCGTCACACTAAGCGATGCAGCAGCGATCCCGACAACGATACGACCTGTCAGGGATCGTTGCTGCATCGCTAATACATCGCTGGTGAGCTGTCAAACAGGCAGGCTCACCAGCGATGAGGGGAGCAGCGATATCGTGGAAAGAATCGTTCCACGATGTCCTGCTCCCGTTACCAGCCTGCTGCTTAAGCAGGAGCAGGCTGGTAACTATGGTAAACATCGGGTTACTAAGTGCGCGTGTGCCCCTAGTAACCCGCTGTTTACCATGGATACCACTCTGCTACGGTGCGCTGGAGCCTCCGCTCACTGTAGCAGAGTGGTATCCATGGTAAACAGCGGGTTACTAAGTGCGCGCGTGCCCCTAGTAACCCGATATTTACCATGGTTACCAGCCAGATCGTTGGTCCCGCTGGTCACACACAGCGATGTGTGCTGGCCAGCGGGAGGCCAACGACCAAAAAATGGTCCAGGACACTTTGCAACGATCAGCGACCTCACAGCAGGGGCCTGATCGTTGCAAAGTGTCACACATAGCGATATCGCTTAGTGTGACGGGGCCTTTAGGATAGGTCATCAGTATCAGATGCATGGTGTCCCAGAACGCAGTACCCCACCAATCAATTGTTTTCAGCTCTGGCAGCGGGGGGATGTGAAAGTGACCCATGCAGACCCCCACAGCTCTGTTCACGGTGTATTGGCTGTTCTGTGTGCAGCTCTTATTGCATAGTGGATAAAAACTGAGCTGAAATATTCATGAACAGCCAATAGGCCACGAACCGGACCATGCTGTTCACTCCATTCACTGGTTACATCTGGCAGCCACCAGAGCTGAAAACAGCTAATCGGTGGGGGTGCCGGATATTGATCCTGAAACACCTCTTCTATGTGCACACCGAGTCTTTTTTGCAGTTTTCACAGCAGATCCTCTAAGTTTTTGAGGAGGATTTGGAGAGTTTCCGCTCAGTCTCTGCTCCAATACAGCCTCAAACACTCCTGTGTGCACATATCTGAAGTGAAATTTCACATTTGATGATCACTGACTATATTATTTTAACAAAAAAGAACTAACAGTCTAGTAATATGCAAATCAACATAGAAATAAAACTGGTAAAAAACACAACAGAATTCAATTTGTAGTAAATCACTTAATGACCACACGATTGTTACAGTTCCTCTGCCACTGGAAACCTGCAGCGTGTGGAGGGTCTTCATGAGGAAGATGAAGCTTGAGCGTTAGGGTGCAGACAGACAGCCATATAACTCGGGTGAAGATCGCATCGCAATCCTCGGACTGGCTGTCGGCTCCTGACCTGAGCGTGACAGCTGCAGAGAAATACATGCTGCTACGCTCAGGTCAGGAGCCGACAGCCAGTCCGAATATTGCAATGCGATCCTCACCTGAGTTATACGGCTGTCTGTCTACGACCTTAGGCCACATTTATGCGTTCAGTATTTGGTCAGTACTTTACATCAGTATTTGTAAGCCAAAACCAGGAGTGGGTGAAAAATGCAGAAGTGGTGACGTGTTTGTATCATACTTTTCCTCTGATTGTTCCACTCCTGGCTTTGGCATATAAATACTGAGGTAAAATACTGACCATATACTGAACGTGTGAATGTGGCCTTAGAATTGGTGCGAACCAAGTCACAGGATCTAATTCATCGGCCACGTCCGTAATCAGTGCTTGCTGGAAGGGAGGTCTGAATATCACTTCTTACCTCCTGGCATCGGTGGATCTTTTTTTGATTAGTCGGCCTGGTGCGACATCACATGTACATCACACTCCAACAATGATGTGGTGCCAGGCCGGAGGAGCCGAAGATGCCGTTAGGCAAGAGGCGGTTCTCAGGGCGCCCTTAGAGCAGACACAGATTACTGACCTGGCCAATTGATTGGGTCCTGAAAATCAATTCGCACCAATTCTATTATTACACTATTCTATCCAACAGAACAATGATCCCAAAGGTCCACCAAGGCATGGTTTCAGAAGAAGTCTTAGAAGATTCTCAGGTGGCTGTCACAGTCGCCTGAATTGAAGCCCATAGAAATTTTTGATGGGATTTGAAGAAGGCGGTTGCAACATGGAAAGCCAAGAAAATTAGTTACCTGTAGACCATGATGAATGGGTTAAGATTCCCCAAGAATGCTTCCAGAAGCTATGTCTGGCTGGCTATCACCATTGCAATTCTACTAAGTAGAGTTAGCAGCATGGTGGTGTAACACAGCGTGGAGCAGTAGCCGTGGGCGAGGCACTCGTCTCCAGCGCCCCGGCACATTACATGAAAGTGAAGGTCCTGGCTGGGTGTGTGGATTTGTGCTGTGAGATCCTTACACCCATGCAGGCAAAATGTAGCTAATGTTGCTGGTTTTCCAGAACCAGATGTTTCACAGTTCAATGAGAGAGGCCATCATTAGAAAATAAACTCTACTGAATGGCAACTTGATCAGGGTTATATAAAAGGGATAGCGGGTACAAAGTCTTAAAGACGTTTCCTTTACAGTATGAAGCAATTTCCACACAGTATCATTCCTCTGTAGTATACTCCAGGGCTTTCTGTATCTGCTGTTTCTCCTTACTTCGCCACAACCCAGCTTTAACGCAGCGGTCCTGATTAACAAGCCTCCGCTACTTGTTCAGCGGTTCCGCATCCTATTTCTTCCACTACTGTGGCCCTGGAGCTCCTGCTCGGGACCCACATTAGTCCCAGTTTGAAAGTTCTGTTAAGGACATTTCTTTCTGCGTTACAAGCCCAAGGTCTCGTGGCTTGGCGTCCACTCCAAGGACCCGTCTCCGGGAAGCCACTCTGTCTCATCAGCCACTGTTACGGATCTGGGTGGTGGAACCACTGTGCTGCGGTGCAAGGAGGGACCCAGAGGGGCGTAACTAGGTATCAACTCGGACCGACCAAGGTCGTACGGCGGCTCAGTCGACTCCGTGAACAGGGAGGGACCGAGCAGAGGGACCAGGTGCTACTCTGGGGACAACCTTGTAAGAGAGCAGGTGACTCCCACAGTTCAGATGGCAGGGACTGACCGGTATAGCAGATGAGCACGACAAGCAGGAGCCTCCAGGTAGGCTGTCAGGTATACACGGCAGGTGCAGGAAGGAGCCTCTAGGTAGGCTGTCAGGTATATGTGGCACCCCAGGGGTCTGGTTTCCACAGTAACAGCAATGTTATGTCTGAGAGCAGGTGGGAGGTCTCTTGGTCAGGAATCCTATGCATGCCACACCTCCTGCCCAGTCCTGGGAGGGGAAGAACTTCCCCTATGTAAACCTGGGGCTGAGGCAGGGTGAGAGAGTTGAGAGGGAGAGTTCAGCCAGGAGGGCTGACAGGGAGCTGTGGCTCCGGCTGGGCCCAGCTCCTGGGCCATGCCAGAAGTAGAGAAGAAGTAGAGACAGAGAAGCAGATATAGGAAAAGAACATCAGGAGCTCTGTGGGAGCAGTGCTACAAGGAGTCAGGGGCTGGCAGCTGCAGAGCTCGACCTGACTGAGAAGTTATAACCGGATCCGGAGTCCGAGGCTGTGGGGACTAACTCCTATCCAGCAGCAGAAACCGACCGGCAGGGGATTGCAGGTCCTCTGGCCCAGGAACCCGAAGGCACGGTCACACGCGTGGGACCAGCACCGCCGTCGTGGAGCGGAAGCTACTAGAAGGCCCCGAGTCACCGGCCATACGGGTGAGCACCACACGGTACACTCAGGGACGTGGGCTACTTATACCCGCCTCTAGCAAGGTAGCCGGAAGAGTATCGTTAGTTTGGGAGGCCTACAACTCCGCCTGGCCAGGGGAGATCCCATCTGCTCAAGGACTGACCAGGCCCCAATCGCTAGCCAGTACTCCGGGAGGGTCTATCTTTGTCACCAGTAAAGACCCTGAACTACACCGCACCGTCTCCGAGTGGTTCCTGCTACCCCCATCATCCACGTCGGCTGCCCTGAGGCCATACCCCTCCCGTTGGGGGTTATACTATCACGCTGCACAATCCTACCACCGGCCTCAGCGGTCTGCCCTGCAGCAGCAGCTCCTTAGCTGTACTCAACGGGTGGCGTAGTCGTACAACATCTACCGCTAATACAGCGCCACTTAGTCTGACTCCCTGGGCACGGACCGGATCACCGCCACGAGACTACAACCCTCAAGAGATCCGGCTCCGGGTAAGTTCCCGCGTGCGCAACGCAGCGCGACACAGGCCCAGGGGCGCGTCAACTTTTGGCGTAGTCGGCAGGATCTCGTGCCCGCAACCACCGGGTACTGCGTGCCTGAAAAAGACTGTTCAAACTTACCTGTGGTGAAGATTCCCGCCATCCGGCGCCATCTTCCGCTTCCTTCCCGCCATCGGTGGAGTTTTCCCGCCATCCGGCGCCATCTTCAGCCTTCTTCCCGCCATACGTGGAGTTTTCCCGCCATTGGACGCCATCTTGAGGACGCCGCGCGGGAAGAAGAGGGGCGTGGACTCCGAAAGCGCGCGAGAACTGAAGCCCCGCCTCACGTCCGGACGTTGCGTAAGGTCCTGGAAGGAGCCCAGCAGACGCCGACGTCACAGGAGCGCGACGGAAGGTCCTCAACCCTGACGATCCACTGCGGAGCCGCGGCCTACGGAAGAGGATCATCGCAAGGTAGGCCACGGTCCACTAGGGGGGAGAAGGATGCCGGATACGGAGGAGAGCTTCACCGCTTCAACCCCCGCCAGCGCCACCGCTGTTGCGGTCATGCCTTTCACCATGCCCTATATCCCGGGGGCAGCCTGGCTACCCCAGTACTCAGGGGAGTCACATACCCTGCATGACTTTAGAGAAAAGCTGGATAGCCTCTTCCAGGTGTACCCCCTCACAGAGGAGCAAAAAGTGAGCATCCTGGTGGCCCAATTAACCGGGGCAGCCCAAAGGGAGGTAAAGTCCTGGCCACCTGGGAGGAGGACTGTCGCAGAGATACTAACCCAGCTAACCGAGGAGGAGCTGCAGTACTACCAATACGAGGAAAGCCAAGAGGACCCGGACGGGTCTGAGGACTACCCTCAGGAGGGAGCACAAAGAGGACATAGCTACTGAAGGGAAGTAGCGTGAATAAAGAGCTGTAAATAGTTACCCGTAAGGGTACAAGGACTGCTGCTAATTAAAATATGGTCCCCGTTGGGATTAGTGAATTGTTCCCCATGTGCCCCTATCTTAAACCAGGCTGAGGACTGTGAGCAGCCATTCCTTATCCCCACTGGCCGAGGACTGAGAGCGGCCATATCCTGTAAATAATTATGTGTTTCTAGTAATTTATGGGAGTCTTTGGTGGATTTACCGGGAATCCTTTGTACATTGTTGGAGCGTAACCTAGGAATGGACTAAAGACTGTTAAGGACTCGGGGCAGGACAGACCCCTACCTGGTTACGTCTCCCTGTTTTGGTGAAATGGACACCTTGCTTTTCTTCAAAAACTGCACCCGGTTGCGGACACGCCGTGACCATCTTTATGTGTTTTTCTTATTGTATTATTATTGTTTATACCTTGTTATGTTTTTCTTAAAATATGTTTAGTCCCGGAGTACTAAATTTCACTAGGGGGGAATGTGGCACCCCAGGGGTCTGGTTTCCACAGTAACAGCAATGTTATGTCTGAGAGCAGGTGGGAGGTCTCTTGGTCAGGAATCCTATGCATGCCACACCTCCTGCCCAGTCCTGGGAGGGGAAGAACTTCCCCTATGTAAACCTGGGGCTGAGGCAGGGTGAGAGAGTTGAGAGGGAGAGTTCAGCCAGGAGGGCTGACAGGGAGCTGTGGCTCCGGCTGGGCCCAGCTCCTGGGCCATGCCAGAAGTAGAGAAGAAGTAGAGACAGAGAAGCAGATATAGGAAAAGAGCATCAGGAGCTCTGTGGGAGCAGTGCTACAAGGAGTCAGGGGCTGGCAGCTGCAGAGCTCGCCCTGACTGAGAAGTTATCACCGGATCCGGAGTCCGAGGCTGTGGGGACTAACTCCTATCCAGCAGCAGAAACCGACCGGCAGGGGATTGCAGGTCCTCTGGCCCAGGAACCCGAAGGCACGGTCACACGCGTGGGACCAGCACCGCCGTCGTGGAGCGGAAGCTACTAGAAGGCCCCGAGTCACCGGCCATACGGGTGAGCACCACACGGTACACTCAGGGACGTGGGCTACTTATACCCGCCTCTAGCAAGGTAGCCGGAAGAGTATCGTTAGTTTGGGAGGCTACAACTCCGCCTGGCCAGGGGAGATCCCATCTGCTCAAGGACTGACCAGGCCCCAATCGCTAGCCAGTACTCCGGGAGGGTCTATCTTTGTCACCAGTAAAGACCCTGAACTACACCGCACCGTCTCCGAGTGGTTCCTGCTACCCCCATCATCCACGTCGGCTGCCCTGAGGCCATACCCCTCCCGTTGGGGGTTATACTATCACGCTGCACAATCCTACCACCGGCCTCAGCGGTCTGCCCTGCAGCAGCAGCTCCTTAGCTGTACTCAACGGGTGGCGTAGTCGTACAACATCTACCGCTAATACAGTGCCACTTAGTCTGACTCCCTGGGCACGGACCGGATCACCGCCACGAGACTACAACCCTCAAGAGATCCGGCTCCGGGTAAGCTCCCGCGTGCACAACGCAGCGCGACACAGGCCCAGGGGCGCGTCATATACACGGCAGGTGCAGGCAGGAGCCTCTAGGTAGGCTGTCAGGTGGTCACGGCAAGTGACAGGCAGGAGCCTCTAAGTAGGCTGTCAGGTATACACGGCAGGTGCAGGCAGGAGCCTCCAGGTAACATGCAGGTTTTCCAAGTAGGCAGGCTAGCCTAGCCCATAGACAGACTGGCGGGTAGACCATAGGCAGACCGTCGTGCTGGAGAGTGTCCTTGGCTGGCGGAGACAGGTAGCACGTTAAAGCTCCGTATTAGCGGACTGGCCAAGCCCATAGACAGACTGGCAGACGGAGCTGTAAGCAGACTGTCAGGCTGGAGGGTAGACAAGCTGGCGGACAGGACTGGTAGTCAGGCTGGCGGGCTGGACTGATAGTCAGGCAAGCAGCGGTGCCTGGGGGCTGAAGCAGAGTTAAACACACAAAGCTACAACCTTGCACATTTTGGAGGAGGTGCCCTTTATATGGTAGGTCCTCCGGTCATTGGTCGGGGACTCATTAGGATGGCGCGCGCGGCCCCTTTGAGAGGGAGGGAGCACGCGTGCGCCCTAATCACAGTGCCAGGGAATCTGCGCGCACCGGCAGCAGATGCAGGAGCGCCAGAGGATGCCGGGCGGGGAGCGTGGCGGTAAGAGGGACGGCGTCTCTGCCTGTCAGAGGGCAGAGACGCCGATACTACAGTCACTTTTCCTCAGGATCTCACTATCCCTTCCCTTCAGTTTCCTCTCATTCAGGGTCCACCTCCAATGCAGCACTGCTCACTATGGACCTTTTAGTCCGCTCACTTTGTACTCTCGACCCTATTGGACTTCCTAGCAGGAAGCTGTCACTTTCCCTTATACTAGCCCCTCCCACTGTGGCCTAGTCCCAACCTTTAACTCCAACTTACACTATGGTCAATTATATACACTACCAACATCATTAACATGTTTATCGCATTACACTATTCATATTACATCACAATACTATTAACACTGATCACATTACATTAATATTTTTAAGACGCAGGACACAATTCGCATGACATAATACAAAATACAGTGGCTCAGTGTGATTAGCACTGCTGCCTTGTAGTTCTTGAGTCTTGGATTCAAATCCCACCAAGAACAACATCTCCAAGGAATTTGTATCTTCTCCCCATGTTTGTGTGGGTTTCCTTTGGGTCTGGTTTCTTCCCACACTCTAAAGACATACTGATAGGAAATCTAGATTGTGAGCTCCAATGGGGATGTAAGGGGGAAGACCAGGGTGTAAGTTCTTTCAGAGCAAGGGATCTGGAACTGCTGGGGCTGTACCTCCTGTTGCAGGGGGGAGACAGACTGCGAGCACAGGAGTCATGTGACTGGGAAGTGGGGGGGTGTCCAGAGACAGAGCTGGGAGGTCAGGTGATCAAGGGACTCCTGGTGTGACTAGAGAGAGGAAGAGACGAGGACGTTTTGGCTGGAAAGCGGAGCTGAGTCCTGCGCAGGAGAACAGTGTGAGATGGTCCAGGCTCCTGGCTCGAGTACTGGGATCAGGAGTCGGGTGCAGTGGACCGGAGGAGTCAAGCACGACTATAGAGACTAGGGGCTCAGCGGGTAAAACCAGAGACCGCCCGCTGCTGCCAGAAGACGGAGCATTGTTTGGGCGGGGAAGCCTGAAGAAATCATCACCTGCATCTGCTGGCGACTGCCTTGTGAGGAGCCGGAGTCAGCTAAGTGTACAAACTGACGTTTACAACTGGTTCGGCTCTGCTACATCTTGTCAGACTGTGAACTGTTAGTTATAGACTTTCACCTGCTATTTCCCTTGTTTTTCCCCCATATTTTCCTTGTTGCTCCCTGCATGGAGATTGACCTTGTTCTTATAAATCCCCCCGTTTATTAACCCCGTATTGTCTGCTCTGTGTTTCTGTGTCACTGCATCTAAAGTACCCGTGTTACAGGGACAGTCATGATAATATCTGTAAAGTGCTGTGGAATATGATGGAGCTATAAAAGAAAGTAAAATAAATAAGTAATAAGGATGTTTGTCACAAAGGAGATGAATAATTCTGAGGCTGCAATAGTCATTAAAAATCATCTTTTTTGATGAATTTGGAGATACCACTTGTTATATTAGTTGTGTTGAGTTATGTAAATAGTGTTTGTTTCATTTGTTTGTTTCCCACAAACAGCAGAAAGTTTGTACATTTTTACTAATAAACCTAATATGCAGTGGTGATTAAATCATTTTGATTACAACTGTGTACATACTTCCAAAATACAGTACTTTGTAGAAATGCAGTAAATAGGGGTCGTTTATTTGGTATTTTTTTTCCTTCCACAGATTTTTTTAACCCCTAAGTACAAAGCCTATTTAGAGTCCCAATAGGTGAAAATATCAAACTGAACATTACTTATCATCTACTTCAGCTCTTCACCCCTGCCTCTGGTCTGTTTTGCACTGGCGGTTTCACATCAACAGCTAATTATTGGGCTCAGTGACTCTGTCAATGCAGACAGCATGAGCTGCTGAGCCCAATGATTGGCTGCAGCACTGATGACTTTACATCACTGCTCCCACCTACCAACAAAGAGGGGAGGCAGTTTTGATAATCCTTCACAGGAGCAGGGAAGAGTATGTAAAGCTGTATTTAATATTTCCCCTTTAAAGACTATGAAATTAAAGAAAAAAAACAATTCCTGGAAAATCCCTTTAAGACCTGTGCAAGTTATTTTTTTTTTTTTTGGAGTTGTATTTTTCAATGGCATCATTTTTGAAGTACATATCACTCATTGATATTAACTAATTTTTCTCCTGTGCAGAATAACTAACATGTTACTTGTTTTTCTATGGGTTGGTACTATTTATTGATTACCGAACGTGCTTGTCACTGCTCGGTTCTCGCCCGAGCATCACGGTGCTCGAAAAGCTCAGCGAATATTTCGGTGTTGCTAGGACAGGAACTCGGGTCCCCTCCCTGCATGTTTGGCGCTCTTTAGAGAGCCAATGAACATGCAGGGATTGCCTGCATCGCACTGTAATGCCGTAGCCATGTTGGTTGTGGGCATTACAGTGATTGGCTGGCCGCACAGCGTCATCAGGCCTATATAAGACCTGGCGCCGCTATGCTCGCCACAGTCTACCCCGGAAACAGGCAGAGTAGGGAGAGCTGCTGCTGCGTCAGGGAGAGATTTGCTTGTTTAGAGTTAGTATAGGTATTCCACAACATATATATCCATCTGAACTAAGGCTGTGTGCCCACTATGCGTTTTTCAAGCGTTTATGAAGCGTAAACGTTTAAAAAACGCTTGGTAATCCGTCCCCCATGGTCCCCATGCTGTTGATTTTTCCGCAGCGTTTATGCTGCGCTCAAAAATCCGCAGCATGTCCATTAATTTTGCGGACACGCAGCGTAATCGCCGCCATTGACTTGCATTGAAATGCATATAATCCGTGTCAGTACATTTGTACACACGGATTATATGCGTTTCTATATGCGGATGATACCCAGGTCTGGAGGAGAGAAGATTCTCATCCAGACCTGGGTACCATTGCACCTGTGAAAAAAAAAAAAAATAAAGATTATATTTACCTTCTGATGGCCCCTGCAGCACTTTGCTCTCCTTTGTTGGCAAATCGCAAAGGACTGAAGGACCTGCGCTGACGTCATAGTCATGTGACGGCAGGTCTTTCAGTACAGGGCAACGCGATCTCCCAGCAGCCAGAACGGAGCGAAGCAAGACACCGGGGGGCCATCGGAAGGTAAGTATAGATTTATTTTTTTATTTTTTACCGTTCTTTACAGTCACACTATATAAATCCATGCTGTTTGCATGGATTTATATAGTGTGACCAAGTTGTCAAGCACTTTCCAAGTGATGCTAAAATCGCTTGGAAAGCGCTTGACACTCACATGTGGAAATGCATGTGAAGAACGCTTCACATCCGCATGTATTTGTCAGGAAAAACGCATGCACAATCTGCATGCGTTTTTTCTGCCAGGGAGATGCAGAAATGCTGCAGAAATTTTCTGCATCGTGGGCACATAGCCTTGCAGTCCTTCTGAGGACTAATCCAGCTGCATATATTCAGTGGTGAATTTGATAGCAGGAGTTAGGCAGGCAGGCAGTGTATGTGGCAGACTGCAGTGCATGATACAGCACAAGGGGGTCCATTGAAAATTCTGTCTGCTGCTGCTGTTCTGACATATATTTGTAGCCTCATATAGCAGGGGCCAGGGCCAATTTTTTTTTTATCTTAATCCTGATATTACAGCAATAAAAATCCAGAAGTTTGAACTGAACATGGAAAATAATGGCTTACATTTTCATTTTGTTTCAGTGTGTCTGTCAAGCTGTTCACACTAGTTCTCTGTGAAGAATAGTATTAGTAAATTACAGGCCTGCTATTTAAAACTGTGGTTCTCTGTCAGACGTATCACATATAACAGTATTCCAAAATCAGCCATTTCTGCCTTCCATTTCTTTGCAGTGTGTCGGTCAAGCTATTCCCACTAGGTCTCACAAACAAACAACAAACACCCACATCTTGTCGCCCGAAGTTCTTGTCCCAATTGCTTGGGGACCACAGCACACCACTATTGAACCCTGAGCAATGTCAAAAGGTTGTTGGTTATATAGCAGTCACTTTGCCACCACCACTACCACCCTGTCTTCCATATGGTCAAGTCTCAGTAGCCGTGAGTCTGGACCGCATATTCCTAACCCTGATCCTCTTTCCTCCCACCATGCCGAGTGCCCGGAGACAAATGTTCCCACACTTGGAAACTCAGAAGAGCTGTTCACTTTTCCATTTGTAGATTCGAGACTTTCACCCGGCCAGCTTCAAGCGAGTCAAGAGGAGAACGCGTGTAGCGATGCCCAAATATTTGAGCAGCCACGGTCACACGAAAGCAACGGTGGGAAAGTGCAATTACTGTCGCAAGAGGTGGATGATGATGATGAGACACAATTGCCAGAAAGTCAGGAGGAGGACCAGGGTGTGGAAGTGGAAGACGAGGTGGTAGATGATATAGTAACTGACCCAACCTGGCAGGGGGACATGCAGAGCAAGGACAGCAGCACACAGGGGGAGGGAGGCGTAGCACCACAACAGGCAGAAAGAAGCAGTGTGGTGGCCACAGACACAAGGTGAGAAAGTTTTCCCCGTAACACCAACATGATGGAAGTTGCCAGCACAACTGTTAGGTCTTCCTGAGTCAGGTTGTTTTTTACAGACTCTGCCGATAACCCCAAAAAGGCCATTTGCACCACCTGCCAGGCCAGCATCAGCAGGGGTAGCAAAACTAGCAGCCTGACCACCACCAGCATGATCAGGCGCATGGCACCAAAGCACCCTACTAAGTGGGCCGAACACCAGTGTCCAGAAACAGTGTCTGTGGGTGACACCTCTGCTTCTTCCGCTGTTGTGCGTGCACGCCAATCCACTGTCCATGGCGCATGCAAAGATGCCTCCCGCCCTGCATGTGTCGTTGCACACTCTCAACTAGCACCATCAGCAAGCACGTGCACGTCCTTGCCTCCTTGCACGTCTCAGCTACTGAGACTTAACCGTGTGGAAGACACGGCAAAGTGGTGGCAAAGTGACTGGAAGCATTATCTGCTATCCAACCAACAACCTGTTGACATTGCTCTGGGTTCAATAGTGGTGTGCTGTGGTCCCATAGCAATTGGGACAGGAAGGTCGGGCAACAAGATGTGGGTGTTTGTTGTGGTACAATTTCAGCTTGCCCATGGCCTCGGCCTCTGCATGCTCCATCACCGTCAAGTCCACTTCCCCGTCCCTTGCCACGCACCTTGCCCATTTTAAATGGAGGACAATATTTTCCACGTTCACTAGAAATGGCTGATTTTGAAACACAGTTATATGCGATACATCTGACAGAGAACCACGGTTTTAAATAGCAGGCCTGTAATTTACTAATACTATTCTTCACAGAGACCTAGTGTGAATAGCTTACCAACACACTGTAACGAAATGGAAGGTAGAAATGGCTGATTTTGGAACACAGTTATATGTGAGATACGTCTTACAGAGAACCACGATTTTAAATAGCAGGCCGGTAATTTACTAAATACTATTCTTCACAGAGACTTAGTGTGAATAGCTTGACCGACACACTGCAACGAAATGAAAGGCAGAAATGGCTGATTTTGGAACACAGTTATATATGTGATACCTCTCATAGAGAACCACGGTTTTAAATAGCAGGCCTGTAATTTACTAATACTATTCTTCACAGAGACCTAGTGTGAGATTAGTGTCAGACAGCCTGCGTGCCTAACTCCTGCTATCATTTTCACCACTGAAAATATGCACATGGATTAGTCCTCAGAAGGACTGTTAGTTCAGATGGATATATGTGAGTACGGAAAGTATTCAGACCTCTTTAAAATTTTCACTCTTTGTTTCATTGCAGGCATTTGGTAAATTCTAAAAAGTTAATTTTTTTTTTCATTAAAGTCCACTCTGCACCCCATCTTGAAAAAAAACAGAAATGTAGAAATTTTTGCAAATTTATTAAAAAAGAAAAACTGAAATATCACATGGTCATATGTATTCAGATCCTTTGCTCTGTATTGAGTAGAAGCACCCTTTTGAGTTAGTACAGCCATGAGTCTTCTTGGGAATGATGCAACAAGTTTTTCACACCTGGATTTGGGGATCCTCTGCTGTTCTTCCTTGCAGATCCTCTCCAGTTCTGTCAGGTTGGATGGTGAACGTTGGTGGACAGCCATAAATGTCACCAATCAGATGACTGGGGCAGAGCATGCACCACAGGGGGTCACAGGGAGGTGACACCTCCCTGCGACCGCCCGGTCATCTGTATTCAGATACTCTGATTGGAGCGATCAATGTCATCATCGATTGCTCCAATCAGATTACTTGACCGGGAGGTGACTGGGTGGTGACCTCCACCTATCACCCCCCTGTGACTGCCCTGCAGACCCTCACACTTGGTGAGGATTTCTGCTGAGCTGTCACATCTGATGTGTCTGTCGCTGGGCCTTGTAGTGCTACAGAATATTCTGTGACACCACAAGACCATCTTTTCACCTACTCCAGTCGCTGCTGCTGCTCCTGGATCTTCTGCTCCGGCGTCCTGGGTCTCCTGCTCCTGACCTGCTGTGGTTCCTGCTCCAGAGCCTGCTGCTGATCCTGCTGCTGATCCTGCTGAAGAACAGAGAAGACTTTGGTAAGACTGTTCTCCTCTCATCCACCCCAATCCCCCTCCCCCCTCTTTTCACCCCCCTTACCACCATTTTTTTTGGTGCGTCCTGCAGCGGTCTCCAGCTCGGCTCCCGGTCTCCTGCTCCGAGCCCCCGGTCACCAGCGCCGGGCTCCTGCCTCGGGCTCCCGGTCACCAGTGCCAGGTTTCCGGTCACCAGCGCCAGGCTCCCCGTCACCAGCGCCGGGCTCCGGCTCCTGTCTGGGTCTTCTGTTCCGTTCCTGCTGCTTATCCTGCCTCATCCACCCCAATCTTCCTCTCCCCACTCCCCCATCCTTTTACCCCACTTCCCATCCCAATCCCCCTCACCCCAGTGTCCGTTAATTCTCTCGGTTCTGGTCTCCAGCATTGGGCTCCCGGTCTCCAGCATTGGGATCCCGGTCTCTTGCTCCGGGTCTTCTGTTCCGGTCCTGCTGCTGATCCTGCTGACCCTTTGATAAGTCCATCTCTGATCTCCCCTCATCCACCCCAATCCCTCTCTCCCCACTCCCCTATCTTTTTACCCCCTTCAAACCCCAATCCCCCTCACCCCAGTGTCCCTGTTAATTCTCTTGGTTCTGATCTCCAGCTCCAGTTCAGGTCTCTTGCTCAGGGCTCCTGGTCTCTGTCTTCTGCTCCGGGCTCCCGGTCTCCTGCTCCGGGCTCCCGATCACCAGCGCCGGGCTCCCGTTCACCAGGGCCGGTCCTGCAGCTGAAAGAAGAACAGAGAAGACTTTGGTAAGTCCATCTCTGATCTCCCCTCATCCACCCCAGTTCCCCTCTTTTCACTCCCCACACATCCGTGTGCACATCCAGCAGCCGCCAAGTGTTGATCGGTGACATAGTTCACCAATCCACACTCGTGCTCGCTGTTTGCCCCACATACTATATTTCCTTTTTTCCACACACTCTAAATAAAGTACTGACACAAATGCACCAAAACATAACAAAAAATGTCCCGCTCATCCCAAACTCGCTATTCAGCGGAGAAGGCATACGCTTTTCTTGCCTCCAACACTGACAGCGAGGGCGAGGATCTCACATTTTTTTTATTTTTCGTTGTCTTCCTCCTCCTCCTCTTCTTCCTCCTCTTCCTCCTCAGGTGCTGCTGGACCGCCCGCAGTCGTCACAGGAGAGAAGATGATCCTGCGCTCCCCACTACTGATCCCATATGGACCTCGCTCCCCAAAAATTATGAGCCACTGATTTCTGATTTTGTGGCGGAATCAGGAATCAAGTTTGACACCACCGGCCTCACACAACTAGACTTTTTCAAAGTCTTTTTCTCTGAGGATTTTGTAAACCTCATGGTGGGCCAAACTAATTTATACGCTCATCAATTTTTGGAACAAAACCCCTCTTCATCATTTTCTAACTGGTCTCCTGTAGACGCAGTAGAAATTATGAAGTTTTGGGGCCTGGTCCTTCTCATGGGGATCCTGAAGAAGCCAGATCTTCGGCAATACTGGAGTGTTGACGTTTTGTATAACACTCCAGTGTTCCGAATGGTCATGATCCGGAAACGTTTTCTGGCCATCCACAAGTTCTAGCATTACCAAGATAATGTGTAGCATCGGCGTCATTGCCTCCTGCCCGGCAGAGACGCCGTCACCCTTACCGCCGCGGCCCTGCTCCGCTGTCTTCCGGCCTCCCTGCAGCTGCTGCTGGTACACGCAGCTTCCCCGGCTCTGTGCTTAGGGCGCATGCGCGCGCGCTCCCTCCCTCTTAAAGGGGCCGCGCACGTCGTCCTAAAAAGTATCCGGCCAATGGCCGGAGGACTTCCCCTATAAAAGGCACCTCCTCAAATATGGAGGTGCTTGTGCAAGGTTGGTGCTTTGTGATTCTTTCTTTGCTTCAGCCCTCAGGTCCTCTGCAAGTCAGTCCAGTCTGCCAGTCTGATCTTCAGTCCAGTCCGTCAGTCTGACTACTCTCCAGCCCGACAGTCTGTCTACAGTCCAGTCCACCAGTCTGTCTAGGGGCTCTGTCCGCCTGCTTACCTGGAAGCACCTGCCTGTCACCTGCCGTGCCTGCCAGCCTGCATTACCTGGAAGCACCTGCCTGTTACCTGTTGTGCCCGCCTGCCTTCTTACCTGGAATCATCTGCCAGCTACCTGTCTACCTGTAGTGCCCGCCAGTCTGCCTATCCGTTACACTTGCCTGGCTATCTGCCTAATCAGCCTGCTCGTTTACCCGGACCACCCGTCTGCCTGCCTGCCAAAGCTCATCTGCTGTTCCGGCCAGTTCCTGCCTTCTGACCCCTGGGAGTCACCTGCTCTCATACAAGGTCGGTCCCAGAGTGCCACTTGATCCCTCTGCTCGGTTCCTCCCTGGTTCACGGAGTCGACTGAGCCGCCGTGCGACCTTGGTAGGACCGAGTTGATACTTAGTCATGCCCCTCTGGCCCCTCCTTGCACCGCAGCACAGAGGTTCCACCACCCGGATCCGTAACATAATGCAAGGTGTCCTGCACGCGATGACCTGAACTTTGATGATCTTTTCAAAGTTCGGCCGATCATTGAACACTTCAACAACAAGTTTGCTGAAGTGTACGTGCCCCAAAGGGACATCTGTGTGGATGAGTCCTTAATCGCTTTTAAGGGGCGACTTGGATTCCGGTAGCACCTGCCCAGTAAGAGGGCCAGGTACAGAATCAAGATGTATAAACTGTGTGAGAGTACCTCAGGGTACACTCACAAGTTTAGAGTTTACGAAGGTAAGGACTCTCGGATTGAACCCCCTCAATGCTCCCCTGTTCTGGGAGTGAGTGGGAAAATTGTGTGGGACTTGGTGCACCCACTGCTGGATAAAGGTTATCACCTGTATTTGAATAACTTTTATACAAGTATCCCGCTCTTCAAGTCCCTCGCTGTGCGAGGTACCGCAGCCTGCGCTACGGACCGCAAAAATCAGAGAGGTCTCCCAAAGACGCTAATTGGGCAACTGCTCAGAAGGGGTGAGAGCAGAACCCAATGTACCGACCACCTGTTGGTGGTCAAGTACAAGGACAAGAGGGATGTCCTTTTCTTGACCACCATACATGGTGATGGCAGCACCCTCAGCACTGTACGAGGTTCCACTACACAGGTCGACAAACCAGACTGTGTGTTGGGGTGCAACAAGTACATGGGGGGGAGTTGATCTCTCTGATCAAGTCCTCCAGCCGTACAGTGCTTTGAGAAAGGCCAAGTTATGGTAAAAGAAGCTGGCCATGCACATTGTACAGATGGCAATGCACAACGCTTTCCTTCTGTTACAATGTGCAGGCCAGACTTCTACGTCGTATCTTCACTTCCAGGAGACAGTTATCAAGGCCCTGATATTTGGCAGCGGTGACGGAGCAGGCCCCTGTACTTCCGGAACTGAAGGACCTCGAATTGTACCAGGCCAGCATTTCCCAGGGCAGATCCCTCACAAAAAAAGGTAAGTCACAAAAGAGGTGCCGAGTGTGTTATAAAAGGGGAATACGCAATCAATGTGACACCTGTCCCGACAAACCTGGCCTGTGCATGAAAGACTGCTTCAAAAGGTACCATACTTCCATGGACTATTAAATTAATTTCTGACATATGACAACCTGACGAACACTACACAGCTGACGTAGTGTTCGTCAGGTTGTCATGCTTCAGTTGTGCAGTGTTCGTCAGGTTGTCCTACACAACTGACGTATGACACTACATTATAGAATTCAAAAATCGGCTATCACTTCCAAAAAGGGGGCACTTGTTGGGCATTTCCACTGTTTAGGCACAAAAGGGGCTCTGAGAACGTGACATGACGCCCGCAGACCGTTCCATCAAAGTCTGCATTCAAAAGCGTCACTCCTTCCCTTCCGAGCCCTGACATGCGCCCAAACAGTAGTTTTCTTCAACACATGGGGTATCTGCGTGCTCAGGAGAAATTGCACAACAACTTATGGTGTCCAATTTCTCCTAGTACCCTTGTGAAAATAAAAATATTGCGCCTAAAACATTGTTTTTGTGGAAAAAATATTATTTTGGCTCTACGTCATAAACTTTTGCATAACACTTGGGGGTTCAAAGTGCTCACCACACATCTAAATAAGTTCGTTAAGGGGTCTAGTTTCCAAAATTGAGTCACTTGTTGGGGGGTTCCACTGTTTAGGCACATCAGGGGCTCTCCAAACGTGACATGGGGTCCACTGTCAATTAGAGCGAGTTTTACATTGAACACGACAATTGGCGCTCCTTCCCTTCCAAGTCCTGCTGTGCGCCCAAACAATGGCTTTCCCCCACATATGAGATATCAACGTACTCAGTAGAAATTACACAACAACTTTTGGTGTCCAATTTCTCCTGGTACCCTTGTGAAAATAAAAAAATTGGGGTCTAAAATAAAATTTTAGTGAAAAAAAAGTTAAATGTTCATCTTTTCCTTTCAGGTTCAATTAATTGGTGTGAAGCACGTTGAGAGTTAATAAACTTGTTGAATGTGGTTTTGAGCACCTTGAGGGGTGCAGTTTTTGGAATGGTGTCACTTTTCGGTATTTTCTGTCATAAAGACCCCTCAAAGTGACTTCAAATGTGATGTGGTCCCTAAAAAAAATGGTTTTGTAAATTTTGTTGGTAAAATGAGAAATCGCTGGTCAACTTTTAACCCTTATAGCTCCCTAATAAAAAAAAAATTGGTTTCAAAATTGTGCTAATTTCCATTTTTTTCACAAATAAACACAAGTGAAATCGAAGAAATTTTACCACAATCATGAAGTACAATATGTCATGAAAAAACATTCTCAGAATAAGGGGGATCCGTTCAAGCGTTCCAGAGTAATTACCTCATAAAATGACAGTGGTCAGAATTGTAAAAATTGGCCTGGTCATTAACGTGCAAACCACCTTGGGTTGTAAAGGGGTTAATGAGAAAAAAAAAGAACTTTTTAGAATTTACCAAATGGTTGCAATGAAACAAAGAGTGAAAAATTTAAAGGGGTCTGAATACTTTCCGTACCCACTGTATGTTGTGGAATACCTACACCAACTATAAACAAGCAAATCTCTCCCTGACTCAGCAGCAGCTCTCCCTACTCTGCCTGATTCCGGGGTAGACTGTGACGAGCATAGCGGCGCCAGGTCTTATATAGACCTGATGACGCTGTGTGCCCAGCCAATCACTGTAATGCCCACAACAAACATGGCTACGGCATTACAGTGCGCGGCAAGCAATGGCTGCATGTTCACTGACTCTCTAAAGAGCGCCAAATATGCAGGGCGGGGACCCGAGTTCCAACTTGGAAATGCTCGCCGAGTGCCGAGCTTGTCGAGCACCGTGATGCTTGGGCGAGTACCGAGCAGTGGCGAGCACGTTCGCTCATCACTACTGGTGAGCCATGCACTTTTACCTCTTACCTGTGACTGATGACCTTACAGAGATGTAAATATAAACAGGGATGTTTGTAGTGCTGCAGGCAGAATCAAGGAGCATCAGAAAGACTTTACAAGGAGAATGAGAGACATCCTTCAGGAAAGTAGATGGATAGCATGGCATCCAAAGAGACACAGATTTGGATTCTATATGACTCCGGCCTAAGGGTACGGTCCTGACTGGAAAGATACGGATCTGCTCCATGGACCATCAGAGAGACATGGATACATCTCAGAGAGGTCAGGTTGGGACGAAGAAGTCAACCGGCCCATGGATATGTTGTATGGGGTTGCCAATAGGGACCCACCTGTCGCCTGCAACCCACAGAGACATTCGGAGAAGACAGATTGTGACCCACCGATCACCTGGCCCCATGGAAACTCTAGGAGAGGTCAGGGTGGGAACCTTGAGTCTCCTGGCCTTGTACCTCTATGGACTGCTAGCTTCCTTAACTTGCCGCTACCTTCTCTCTGTGGGGGCTGTTCTATCCCAGCCTGGCGGAGAAGAAAGGGTGAGACTGTGTAATGTTGTACCATCTTGGGTATTTGCTGGGACTGTTCTATGTGTTTATTGTCCGCTTTGTGGTTCAATAAAGTATTGCCACGCTGTTTTACCCTCACCCTGTGTTGTATGAGTATCTTCACGCACACAGAAGACCCTGGGTCTTCACATTTTGGTGGCAGCGCTGGGATACTACTCAGCCCAGCAGATCTGGGGGAGCTGCAGGGAACTGGTGTTGGCACACACCATCCAAAGAGCTCCACATCCAAGGAGGCACATAGACAGACCCAGCAGACAATAGGTGAGGCATACACAGCGGGTTTCGGATGCTACCATGTCCAACCCCACCAGCCTGGCCTTGGGAGGAGGACTGGACAGGATATACAGCAGCAATAAGAAACTGCAACTACAGGAGCAGTGCCAGCTTTAACGGATTGAATACCAAGCGACCGACACTCAATCTGATTTAATTCAGGAACCACAGGATGCAGAGGACGGCATGTGTGGATGCAATGAATACCAGTCTGTTTGTGTCAAGGAGGACATGGAATATACCCTGAGGAAACTGGATGATGCAAAGTTTTGTTCTCATGAAGGTGAGACCTCTTACATTCGTGTCTGTGCTTAAAGACATGCTGATGGACTGTCTCCAATAAGTGGAGAAGGATGATTGGGATCCTATCATGTCTGGCTAATTAAGATTGGGGGAGAAATGTGACTATACAGCGTAAAATCTTAATTATGCCAGACATACTTTCTGATGGCAAAAGCAGTATACCTTTATTTTTATGTTGACTTTTTAACCTGTGTTCTTCTTTAGTTGATTAACACAGACCAGTATTTGTATAACGATGAATGTTGAATTCTATTCGTTTGGAAACAATCATGCTTACTATGCTAATGACAAATTGTACTAAAAGTCAGCTAGATGTTTATTTACCATAGCCCCTATGATACCAACTATGTCAATTGATTACCTGTGACTGGTGACCTTACACAGATGTAAATATAAACAGGGATGTCTATAGTGCTGCAGGCAGAATCGAGAAGCATCAAAAAGACTTTACAAGGAGAATGAGAGACATCCTTTAGGAAAGTAGATGTATAGCATGGCATCCAAAGAGACACAGATTTGGATTTTACATGATTCTAGCCTAAGGGTATCGGCCCTGACTGGAAAGATTCGGATCTGGTCCATTGACCATCAGAGAGACATGGATATATTTTGGGGAGACCTGTGTGGGACGAGGAAGTCACCTGGCCCCATGAATATGTTGTTTGGGGTTTCCAGGAGGGACCCACCAGTTGCCTGCAACCCATGGAGACATTTGGAGAAGCCAGATTGTGACCCGCCGGTCATCCGGCCCCATGGAAACTTTCGGAGAGGCCAGGGTGGGAACCTTGAGTCTCCTGGCCTTGTACCTCGATGGACTGCTAGATTCCTAAGCTTGCCACTACCTTGTCTCTGTGGGGGCTTGCCAGAAGCTGGGGGCCACTGGTTGAGGTAGTCGGCCCTGGAAGTCTCCAAAGTCGCAGATGTTCTATCCCAGGTGGGCAGAGAAGGAAGGGTGAGACTGTGTAATGTTGTACCATCTTGGGTATTTGCTGGGACTGTTCTTTGTGTTTATTGTCCACTTTGTGGTTCAATAAAATATTGCCACGCTGTTTTACCCTCACCCTGCGTTGCCACACTGTGTTATCCTCACTCTGCTTTGTCAGAGTTGCATTACGCCCACGGAAGACCCCCGGTATTTACAAGTATAATGCACCCCCATACTCCATACAGTATAATACATCACCACCTACTGTGTGGTACTGTGTGCCCTATAATTTTCCTCCTACTAGAGCCCTACATTCCCCTTTCATTGCATTCGTAAAGTATGATGGCCCCACTGTACCCCACTCCTTAACTGCCTCGGAAAAGTATTGTGACCCCAACACTTTATGATCCCACAACTGTGACACCCACACAGCCCTCCATGCAGTATAATGGGAATACATGCAATATATTGGTCCCACATCTTTCCACACTGTGCCCCCACACAGCATGATGGACCCTACACAAACCTTCACACTGTAAAATTGCTTGCATATAGTTTAAAGGCCTCCATGTAGTCCTCCATACAGCATAATGCACCCCATAGTCCATATAGCATAATGTACCCCCATAGCCCAAACAGTATAATGCACCCCATAGCCCATACAGTATAATACACCCCCAAAGTCCTTACAGCATAATGCACCCCCATAGTCCATACAGCATAATGCACCCCCATAGGCCATACAGTATAATGCACCCCATAGTCCATACAGTATAATTTACTTCATAGCCCATACAGGCTAAATGCACGTCGAGGCGCTATCTTGCACTTCGACATCTACCCTCTTCTTCCTAATCTTGTTGTTTCCGACCTCCAACCGGCAGTAAGGAAGCCTTGCCTAAATTTTACCAATATACTTTTGTTATGTTTGACTTTTGTTCTATGACTATTTACTTAAGGCTTGTTTGCCCAACCCCATGTATATATACACGTGCGGGTACTTTACCATGTCTATCTATTTAGGGAGGGTTGTGACATCATATTGCCACTCATTGTTTGCTTGTCAGTTCATATTTTACCTATGATATAACCCCCTTTTTGTATCGAATGTATTAATAAATATTAACATATTTTTATACCGACAAGACTCTGTATTTCTCATTTGTTTTTGCAGTATAATGCACCCCATAGTCCATACAGTATAATGCACCCCCCATGGCCCATACAGCATATTGCACCCCCATAGCCCATACAGCATAATGCACCCGATAGCCCATACAGTATAATGCACCCCCATATAGTATAATGCACCCCCATAGCCCATACAGTATAATGCACCCCCATAGCCCATACAGTATAATGCATCTCATAGTCCACACAGTATAATGCATCCCCATAACCCATACAGTATAATGCACCACCACAGCCCATACAGTATAATGCATTACATAGTCCATACAGTATAATGCATGACCATATAGTATAATGCACCCCCATAGCCCATACAGTATAATGCACCCAAATATAGTATAATGCACCCCCATAGCCCATATAGTATAATGTACCCCCATAGCCTATTCAGTATAATGCACCCCCATATAGTATAATGCGCCCGGTAGCCCATACAGGATAACGCACCCCATAGCCCATACAGTATAATGCACCCCCATATAGTATAATGCACCCCATAGCCCACAGTATAATTCACCCCCATATAGAATAATGCACCCCTTTACCCATACAGTATAATGCACCCCCATATAGTATAATGCACCCCCTAGCTCATTCAGTTTAATGCACCCCATAGCCCATTCAGTATAATGGACCCACACAGCCTATTCAATATAATGCACCCGCATAGCCCATTTTGTATAATACACCCCATTCAATATAATGCCCCGACATAGGACAGGGTCTCCACCAAAACGTGGAGGCGCAGAATGCTGGGGTCCAAAGCCGGGTGCCATAGCGCCATTGGGTTGGGGTGCCGCCGGAGCGGGTGCCGCTCGGTTAAAGGCGGACACAGTCGGGGTGGACAGTGCGTCCAAGTGGGAGTTGACTGTCCACAGATAGGACAGGATAGTATTGTTAGAATCTATGTTGTTTTACTATCGGCCATCTTGTTGTGGTTTGCTGGCTTCTAGTCTTTTCCTCTGGTGCTGGGTGTCTTGGTCACGTGATCTCCTCATTCTTTATTACTCAGCACCTGTCTTCCGTTCCCCGCTTGGCATCAGTGTTGTTTCGCTTGTGCTCTGGCTAAGTTGCCTAGTTAGTTCTTTGTTCTTAGGACAATTGATATCCTGGGACTTCTTGTTCCACCAGTTTTGTTTCCTTTTATCTTCGTTTCTGCAACTTACTTTTCTTTAGGAGGTCTCCTGTTTTTGCTCCCAGTCCTTAGATCTTTTAGGGACACCTTTTCCCCTTCCTTCAGGTCTTCGTTTGAGTTCAGTGCAGGAGTGTCGGTGGGGCTATTCACAAGGAATAGGGCACCCTCCCCAGCGTAGGGTTAAGCTGAGTCTCAGTGCAGGGACAGCTTTTCCCTCCTATTCCTTAGTTCTAAGTTGCAGAACATAACACGTATCCTGTTGGGATCTCTGGCAATAAACCTCTTGGTACAGGTCTGAGAGCGAAGGAGCCTTGGAGCCACTAGGTTCCATGGCCTGTGCAAACTATTACGGAACTGGGTGGTGGAACCTCTGTGCTGAGATGCAAGGAGGGACGAGAGGGGCGTAATTAAGTGCCCACTTGGACCTACCCTGGCCACACGGAGGCTTAGTCGACTCCGTGAACCAAGGAGGGACCAGGCAGGTGAACCAGGTGCCACTCTGGGTCCGACCTTGTGTGAGAGCAGGTGACTCCGACGCGTCAGGTGGCTGAAGCTGACAGGTACAGCGGATGAGCACGGCAGGTAGCCTGAGGGGTGATCTGGGTAGGCAAGCAAGCGGGCACGGCAGGTAGCCAGACAGGTGATCCGGGTAGGCAAGCAGGCAGTCACAGCAGGTAACCTGACAGATGATCTGGGTAGGCAAGCCGGCGGGCACAGCAGGTAGACAGGCTGGTGGGCACGGCTGATAGACAGGTTGGCGGGTACGGCTGATAGACAGGCTGGCGGACACGGCTGATAGACAGGCTGGCGGACACGGCTGATAGACAGGCTGGCGGACACGGCTGATAGACAGGCTGGAGGACACAGCTTATAAACAGGCTGGCAGGCACGGCTGATAGATAGACTGGCGGGCACTGGAACCTGAGGGCTGAGGAGAGTGTTAGCACACAAACAACAACCTTGCACAGGCACCTCCATTTTGGAGGAGGTGCTTTAAATAGGAGTGGTCCTCCGGCCATTGGCCGGGGACTCTTTAGGACGGCGCACAGGGCCCTTCTAAGAGGGAGGGAGCCCGCGCACCCTAAGCACAGTGCCCGGGAAGCTGCGCGCAGTTCACTCAACAGCAGCAAGAGAGCTGGAGGACGCCGGACCAGGTCCACGGCGGTGAGGGGAATGGCGTCTTTTCACGGCAGGAGGCAGAGACACTGACGCTACACTCTAGACCAGAGGTCTGGGTATTTTGGGCCACCATACAATGAATTCTTGATAATGCGTAATTTCCCTGTGATTTCCGTCTTCTATGTTCTATGGAGAAATTAAAATTCTGCAGCCAGAGAAACCAACTTGTCACTCTAGAATTTTTTTCCTTATTATGTTTCATCCAGTTCAGCGAGGCATGACCTGACACATGCTTAAATGTCCTACCTAAGAGATAATACTTCAAAGATTCTAGTGCCCACTTTACAGGTGAACATTTGCGCTGTTGTTCTCACCCGTCTTCTTCCACCACACACGGCGAGTGGAGTTGATACCAAAAAGTTCTATTTTGGTCTCATCTGACCACATGACCTTCTCCCATGCCTCCTCTGGATCATCCAGATAGTCATTGGCGAACTTCTATTGGACCTGGACATGTGCTGGTGAGCAGGGGGACCTTTTGTGCCCTGCAGGATTTTAATCCATGACTGCATAGTGTGTTACTCGCGGTAATGTTTGAGACTGTGGTCACAGCTCTCTTCAGGTCATTGACCAGGTCCTCTCATGTAGTTCTGGGCTGATTCCTGACCTCTCTCAGAATCATCTGTACCCAGGAGGCGAGATCTTGCACGAAGTCCCAGACCGAGGAAGATAGACAATCAGCTTATGTTTCTTCCATTTTCTAATAATTGTGCCAACAGTTGTTGCCTTCTCACCAAGCTGCTTGCCTATTGTCCTGTAGCACATCCCAGCCTTGTGCTGGTCTACAATTTTGTCCCTGGTGTCCTTAGACAGCTCTTTGTTTTGGCCATGGTGCAGAGGTTGGAGTGTGATTGATTGAGTGTGTCGACAGGTGAATTTTATACAGGTAAAGAGTTCAAACATGTGCAATTAATACAGGTAATGAGTACAGAGCAAGAGGGCTTCTTAAAGAAAAACTAACAGGTGTGTGAGAGACAGAATTCTTGCTGGTTGCTAGCTTATCAAATACTTATTTATTCAAATAAAATGCAATTTAATTATTCAAAAATCATACAATGTGATTTTATGGTTTTTATTTTTAGATTCTGTCTCTCACAGGTGAAGTGTGCCTACAATAAAAATTACAGACCTCTCCATTCTTTGTAGGAGGGAAAATTTGCAAAATCGGCAGTGTATCAAGTATTTATTTTCCTCTTTATATATATTTACTACTGTAAAACACTAGCCCTGGTACTGCTTGATAAGGTGAACTGCTTCAGTGTAACATTATCTGCCCTTATCTTGGGGAACAAAAAATTCCGGCTGTTACTGAGGTGCCATTACTTTCCTGGTAGGTAATACCTCTATTTGGCATACTGCTCTGTGCTATATATTTACCATGCTGTGTATACGGATTATAACTATCCATCCCAGTGCTGCCCAGTATATATGGCACTTCCCCTATATATATATTACTGTACCCCTGAATTATAGCGGTTACCCGGTATATGTTGCTGTACCCTAGTATATATGGCACGTCCCCTATATATATGGTTGTATCCCTGAATTATAGCGGTACCCCAGTATATGTGGCTGTACCTCTGTATATATGCCAGTACCTTGGTATATATGGCACTTCCCTTATCCAGGGCCGTATTTTGTGTTCATGCTGCACTAGGCATGCTAAGTCCTGACGCCCCCTACTGATAAGTCAGACTAAAATTGCCTATACCCTTTAGATAATAGTTATGGTATAGATAATTGAATGGGAGGCGGATGTGCAGTACCTTGCAGCGGCCACTACAACTTGACAGCCAAGCACCGCAGGCAAGGACTTGCGGCCGGCACCGCTGACAACTAATCGGCGGGGGTGCCGCGTGTGGGACCACGCCCGATCATACATTGATACCCTATCCTACGGCATCAATGTGAAAGTAGTGGACAAACCCTTTAAAGCCCCCCATACACACCAGACTAAAGTCGTCCAAACTCGCCGGTATAACCAGGTTCGGCTGACAGTCTAAGGGCGCATGCAGACAAGTGTATGAGAAATCACCTGAGTTTCTGTCATGCAAGGTGAGGGAAGGCACAAGTATACAATGACGGGTAGAGGGAGGAGGGAGACCAACAACTAGGAAAATGGGGAGTGAAGACCCATAGGGTAGTCAGGGTGATATTATATCTGCCTATCGTCCCTATATAGGTTCTGCACCTATCGCCGAGCAGGAAACCTAATCCTTGAATGTCCCTAGAGCCAGGCCCTAGGTAGGGAAGGGACAGGGTGAATACTAGTCAGGCCCCCTGTAACTAAAGTCAACAAACCAAGGGGATACACTTAGCTTGAGAAGATACCAGAGAGATAATGCCAACTGTCCTCCAAGGGAAGTCCAAGAAGAAACTATCTGACTACTAGAACTCCAGGCATGGGTAGAGGAACATAGAACTATCACCGGTGACTCTCTGGAGACACTGAGAGTTTTTAACTACCAAGAAAAGGTGTGTCAATTAGCAGCAGAAGGTGGAGGTCGCTGCTGGGTCCTAAAGGAAGTAGGATATCACTACACTACAGAGATGAGAGAATCAAGAAGGCGTCTGCAATGCAAAGCTCAGTGACTTTCTACAGCCGGATCCAGAGTGACTGTCTGTCACACTTGATGCACCCATGACAGTACCCCCCCCCCCCCCTTCTACAAGTGTCCTCCAGACATTCAGGGCCAGGTTTCTCAGGATGAGAGGTGTGGAACAAACGAACTAGCCTAGGGGCATTCACCTCTTATGCCGAAACCCACATCCTTTCCTTCCAGTGCACCAAGTACTGTAGGGAACGACGCTGGAGACGAGAATCCACAGCACTCGAAATTTGAAACTTCAAATTATCATCAACCATGATTGGGAGTGGCGGCAGGGGAGAGGACTCAAGAGGTTCTTCATATTTCTTGAGTAGAGACCTGTAAAACACATTGTGGATCTTAAGGGCCTGAGGTAGCTCAAGACGAAACGCTGCTGAATTAATGACGTTGGTTAATTTATAGGGACCAATAAATCTTGGCCCCAGCTTCCAGAAAGGAACCTTCAACTTGATATTCATGGTAGACAACCACACAAAGTCATGCCTGTGTCTATAGAAGGATGGAAGACTGCAGAGAGAACAGTAATCCTCATGTGCGAGATTTCCTCTCGAACAGCCGACGTCACAGGTACTGAGTGACTCTGATGGGAAGTGAGAAACATGGACATAAAGTGCGGAGGCAGAGTTTTCTTCCAGGCAGCATCCTCCCCATAGCCTGGAAGAACTCATTTATATATAGTAATAAAAGATGATTTATCAACAGCAAGGCATCTGATATGAAACATACAGGTATCACTCTCCTCAGCAGTCTATAATCTGTATGCCCATATTAATAGTTTAGAAAGGTCAAATATGGGACAGATTCCCTTTAAAGGGGTATTCCCATCGCCAAGATCCTATCCCAATATGTAGTATTTGTAATAATTATAGTATGAGCAAATACCTCTAATTAGAAATGTAGTATAGTTTTTCTGATTTGCTATGTCCTTTCTTCAAGTGTAGGCATTGCAGGACCTTAGGTATTAATGGCTACGACCACTGACATAGTGACAGCTTGCTGCTAGCGGTCATAACCGTGGATACCTAAGGTCCTGCAATGCCCTGCACATGAGGAAAGATTGGGATAGGGTCTTGGAAATGGGAATACCCTTTTCAGCTTACTTAAATATCATTGTTCTCGGCAGCAGATCATCCAGTGTAAACGAGCTGCCAAGTACATTTTTATTCTATGTGCACAGAGATATCATATTAAGGATGGCTTTCTGCGCATGAAGGTGCAGTTGGTCAGTCTGAACAGGTTAATAAATGACTGCCAATCGGCTTCATAAAACCGGTCAGTGGTCATTTAAGTGCTGCGATTGACCAGTGTAAATGCCTCCTTAGATCCCGGTACATCATAGGTGAAATCTCCTCTGATTGTCATTCTTCTCCTCTTCTTCTTCATCTGGCCACGTCGCTATAGCTCGTCTCCGCAGACGTCCCTCTTCTACAGAATTTGGCAGCACATCCTGACACAGAGCCCTTAAAAATAAAAAGTGTCATTATAATGCCAACAAAATAAAAATAGCTGCCCATGCTGTGCCCTAAATAAATAATTGCTCCTCACTGTGCTTTCTGCCCCAAAAAGTGACACCCGCACTGTCCCTCTTATGATACATGACCTCCTCTCCTATAAAATATTGCCTCCCCACCGTTCCCCCTTATATATTATGCCACCCCATCCCTTCCCCATGAACTATGCCTGCCACACTGGCTTTCTTTATGAACAAAACTGTCAAACCACCCCCCCTTAACAATTATGGTCTATACACTGTCCACCCTCCACACTGTACCTGCGTTATAAACTGTAGCCTCCAAATTGTCCCCATCTGCAGTATCCCTCCCCACACTATATTCCCTCCATACTGTGCCCATAAATACCTCTTCCCCTCACTGTCTACAGTAAAAATTCCATGTATCTTCAATTCTACTAAGGAGTGCTTACCTTCCCCTTACCTTCCCCTCCTTCGTGGCGCTCTATCACGTACAGTCCGCACCCCATGTACCGCACCCCATGTACCGCACCAGGGCTGTGGAGTCGAGTCGGTGTCCATTTTGGTGGAGTCAAAGTTGGAGTCGGTATAAAATGGTCTGACTCCATCTCCTAAAATGTACATTAAATTGGGCACAGTAGTTTAATGCAGTTTGTGGGGAATATTTTTTTCATGAGAATTTGGGAAAGTTATGAAATGTCCTATAAATGTCTGTCCTATTCCTGATCTAAGGGTCTAGACTTTTAGCTGAGATGAATCTGTGCTACAGTAAATTTATCACTTAAACATGAGCCATGTATGAGGGAGTCAGAGTCAGAGTTGGTGTCAGGGAAATTGAGGAGTCGGAGTCGGAGGTTTGGCTTACTGACTCCACAGCCCTGATGACGCCTCTCCTGAATATATGTTGTATAACTATCTAAAGAAGCTGTCTAAAGTTCTTAAATGGTTAAAGTTGCAAATTGTTTGTAACAACAAGCTACTTTGCAATGTAACTCTTTTTAAATGTCCTTTAAATTCTCAAATATGGAAGGATTTTTACTTTTACAGATTACAGCTCGTTGCCTCGGTTACCTGCCACCCGGGTAACAGTCAAACAGACCGAGATCAGAGCACAGTGCACGGACTGGCCAGCGGATGCCCGAGCCAAGCGTGACAGCTTCATGTGTTTCTAAGGAGCTGTCATGTTCGGGTCGGAGAGTCTCCTGCCAGTCTGTGCTCTGCTTTCCAATCTCTGTTCGATTTATATTTCCGTCTACCTGCGCCCTAAGAATTACTTAGGTAAGGAGTGTGAGGCCACAAGCAGGCTCTATGCTATAAAGCTGTAGGATCTGGGCCCTGTGCTACTCCCAAGAAAAAGCTATGAGATTTCAGTAATCTCATGCAGACACTTGCTTTTCTTCCTGATTGAATTGGAAAACTGCTGCTTCTTTTGAAATCTGCAGCATGTCAATTCTTTCAGCATTTTTGCTGCGTTTTTTCATCACAGAAAGCAATGAGTAAATGCAAAAATGCTGGAAAAAAACACAACCCTGCGTGTTTCTTGCACTTTTGCTACCTTTTTGGTGAAAAAAATAACTTTATTGAACATGTCCTGTAGACAAGTGATATACAGGTGCATCTCACTAAATTAGAATATCATTAAAAAGTTAATTTATTTTAGTTCTTCAATACAAAAAGTTAAACTCATATATTATATAGAGGCATTACAAACAGTGATCTATAAGTGTTTATTTCTGTTAATGTTGATGATTATGGCTTAGACAATGAAAACACAAAAGTCATTATCTCAGTAAATTAGAATACTTTATAACACCACCTTGAAAAATTATTTTGAAATCCAAAATGTTGTCATACTGAAACGTATACTCAGTAAATGCACTCAATACTTGGTCGGGGCTCCTTTTGCATCAATTACTGCATCAATGTGACGTGGCATGGAGGCGATCAGTCTGTGGCACTGCTGAGGTGTTATGGAAGCCCAGGTTGCTTTGATAGCAATCAAGCATTGTTGGGTCTGGCATCTCATCTTCGTCTTGACAATAGAGCATGTCAGCGTTTTTTCACCCATATGAATTAATGGGTGGTGAAAAAAACACCGAAAAAATGCACCAAAAATTGCATCAGCATTTTTTCAGCATTTTTGATGGCAACATAGAATGATTTTTTTTTTACAGAACTTTATGTACATGCATAAATAGTGACAGGACAGTGAAAAAAACGTTGCAAAAAACACAGCAAAACCTGCGTTTTTGATGCAGCTGATTTCCTGCCAGAGATTAGATTTTCCTGCAGATTGTGACGCTGAAAAACCCAACAAAAGCTATAAGCTGGGTCTCACAGGCACAGTCAATGAGACACTGACAGCGTCATACACTGCAGTGCACGAGTACTGCAGTGTATGAAACCAGTGATCAAACTAAAATTATACACGTCCCACAGTGGGACTTGGAGAGAAAAAGTAAAATAAAGTATGTAAAAAAAACAAACGCTAGAGTGCACACAAATCACAAAAATGTGTTTCGCCACTCAAAACGCAGTGTTTGCGATAAAACAAAAATAAACAAAAAAACACACATAATTGGTATTGCTGCATCTGGAATGGCCCGCTCTATAAAACTGGCATGTTATTTATTCCATATGGTGAACACCATAAAAAATAATAATTAAAAACATGCCAAAAATGGCGCTTTTTCATCATACCGACAAAAAAGTGAATAAAAAGCGATCAAAAAGTGATATGTAGAAAAAAAAATGTATAAATGAAAACGCCAAACCATCCGGCAAAAAATAAGCTATAATATGGCTCATTAGGGAAAAAAATAAAAAAAGTTACAGCTCTCAGAATATAGCGATGCAAAAACAAATTCATTTTTGTAAAATAATGTTTCTAGTGTGTAAAAAAATAGCAAATCGTAAAAAAAACAATATAAATCTGTTATAGCTGAAATTGCATCGATTCAAAGAATAAATCTGCCTTATCACAGCGAATGGCGCAAAAATAAAAATAACTATTTTAGAACTGCTGTCTATTTCTTCATTCTGCTTCCCAAAAATCAGAATAAGGCTCGGCTTACATTTGTTCTGCGCTCTCAGCTGAGCACTGACATTGGAGTTTCCTTGTAAATTCCCCAAAACTGCGATTCAGACAAAACACCAGATGAAGCCACTCACTTATGAAGTAGATGGAGACACTTTGGACTGGTCTCTGTTTCGGCGAGGTCCCATCATTTTAGGCATCTATTTAGCGCACAAGTGTGGGCAACCACAGATCTGTGCATGCCTAAAAAGATGGATACCACTGGAGCCAACGCCAAACGGACTCCAAACTGTCTCCTTCTGCCTCTTTATGGTGGGTGGTTCCGTTGGGGGTTTCATCTGAATTGCATTTTTGTGGGATTTAAACGGAAACCCGACGCAAGTGCTCAGTGTAGAACACAAGAATGTGATCCCAGCCTTATCCTGGAAGCGATAGAAAAATATAATGTACCCCAAAATGTTACCAATAAAAACGCTAAATTATCCCGCATAAAACCAGCACCCACTCAGGTCTGTCATCTGTCACTGGAACTATAGGGGGTTCCCACGTTACTGATTAAACAAAGGCTCTGAAAAAGCGATTGCTCCCATCCCCTCAAATAAAATCCAGTGAATTCTGCACTCTCAAATCCAAGTGCCTCCTCCTGAGCCCTACTGTGCCAAAACAGCAGTAAACGTCTATATGTTTGACATTACTTTAGTAGAGAGTGCTCACTTAAGCTGGGCACAATGTATGGGAGCACAATGTATGGGCACTAAACTGGCATATTTGCAATTCTCCAGAAAAGAGCCTGGCGTGGATGTTACAAAATAATTACTGCAGCCATAGATTAATTAATTGAGAGGTATAATTTCTACAATGGGGTCACTTTTGTGGTTTTTCTGCTGTTCTGGCACCTTTGGGACTCTGCAAATGTCGCCCGCAAACTATTCTACCAAAATCTGTGTGCCAAAAGTCAAATAGCACTCCTTCCTGCTCACTCCTGACGTGTGGCCTAACATTAATTTCTGATGACATATGGGGCATCACCGCATTCAGGAGAAATTGCACAATAAATTATGGGGTCCAGTTTCACCTATTAACCCTTATATACCTTAAAATTTGCAACAAATACAAAAACTACTTTTTTACCACAAAAATGTCATATTTTCACGTCTCAATGTTATAACTCTGTGAGGCACCTATGAGTTCAACTACTCACTACACTCCTAGATGAATTCCTTGAGGGGACTAGTTTCCAAAATGCGGTCACTTGTGGAGGGGTTTCTGCTGTTTTTGCAAGTTAGAGGCTCTCCAAATGCGACAGGGCATTGATAACCTATTACAGACAAATGGTGCTTTTTCCTTTCCTAGACCTGCCATGTACCCAAACAGAAGTTTTTGACCACATATGGCATTCAGGAGAAATTGCATAACAAATCATGGTGTCTGTTTTCTCCTATTATCCATTGTAAAAATTAAACATTTTCTGGCTAAAAGTATGTTTTCATGAAAAAAACATTTTTTGAATATGACGACCTAATGTTATCAAGTTCTGTGTAGTAGCTGTGGGTTCAAAAAACTCACTATAACCTTGGATCAATACCTTGAAGAGTTTAGTTTCCAAAATGTGGTAAATTGGGGTGAGGTGGGGGGTTCCACTGTTTAGGCACATCAGGGGTTCTCCAAATGTGACATGACGCCTGCAGACCATTCCTTCAAAGTCTGCTTTCCAAAACATCACAGCTTCCTTTCCGAGCCCTGCTGTGCAAGCAAACAATAGTTTTCCTATACATATGAAGTATCGGCATACTCAGAAGCAATTTCACAAAAAATTTTGGAGTCCATTTTCTCCTGTTACCTTTGTGAAAATAAAAGATTTAGGGCACATCACTGGCTCTCCAAATGGAACATGGCGTCCTCTCTTGATTCCAGCTATTTTTGCATTCAAAAAGTCAAATGGTGCTCCTTCCCTTCCGAACCCTGCCATGTGCCCAAACAGTAGTTTTACCCCATATATGGGGTATCGGTGTACTCAAGAGAAATTATGCAACAAATGTTGGAGTTTATTTTCTGCTGTTACCCTTGTGAAAATAAAAAAAACTGGGGCTAAAATAATTTTTTTTGTGAAAAAAAGTAAAATGTCCCTTTTTTTTCTCTTCCACATTTCTTTCGTTCCCGTGAAGCACCTGAAGGATTAATAAACTTTTTGAATGTGGTTTTGAGGACTTTGAGGGGTGCAGCTTTTTATAATGGTGTTACTTTTCGGTATTTTCTGTCATATAGGCCCCCAAAAGTCACTTCAAATGTGATGTGGTCCCAAAAAAAATGGTTTTGTACATTTTGTTGGAAAAATTAGAAATTGCTGGTCAACTTTTAACCCTTACAACTTCTTAAGAAAAAATATTAAGTTTAAAAAATTATGCAGATGTATAGTAGACATGTAGGAAATATTATTTGTTAATTATTTTGTGTGACATAACTTTCTGATTTAAGGGTATAAGAATTAAATGTTTGAAAATTGCGAAATATTCGCCAGATTTCCATTATTTTCACAAATAAACACAAGTCATATCGAATTAATTTTACCACTGTTATGAAGTGCAATATGTTATGAAAAAACATTCTCAGAATCAGTGGGATCCGTTTAAGCGTTCCAGAGTTATTACCTCATAAAGTGACACTTGTCGGAATTGTAAAATTAGGCTTGGTCATTAAGGACATAATTGGCTTGGTCACTAAGTGTTTAAAGGGATTTTCTATTAGTCGAAAAATGCTAAACCTGAAAAGTTTTTGTGTTGAAGCTTATTTCAATACATTTTTGTTTTCTTGTTTTGGTGTTTTTTTTTCAAGTCCTATTATCCTGAGCGCTTGCCATTCATTTGCTTTCAGGTTTATGGTCGTGGTACCAGTTCAGCATCTTTATTCTGCCACTATACCTCCTTGTTATGTAAGGCCAATGACACCTCCTTTTCCATCTATATCCACCCAATACATCCTTTGCTGCACTAATGTATTATATTCTCATTACATCCTCTTGCACCAGGTCTACATTTCCATATGTCATGGGCTTGAGGCTACTGAAATGGTGCACAGTTTGGTGCTACTGTGGGGTTAGTACAGTGACTTTAAAATCTGATCATCCTCTACATGATTTGTGATATGCAGAGACGTTAGTGTAGAGAGATTGCACTTGGGGTAAAGAGCAGTAGCTAATGATGTTAGCACTAACCCATGTACAACATGTGATTGATGATCTGGTGCATACTGGGGCAGTGACATTAGTCTGGGAAAACCATATGACAGATGGCCATAATATCATTGTCATGATGGGAAAAATCGACAGCGAGATCATGTGACCCAACTCCCCGCAAAAAAAACAAAATACGATTAACTCTTAATTCTTTGCCATTTGTAATATTCACTACGGCAGTCCAAAATTAAAATATTAGTCTCAGCAGAATGAACAGCATACAAAAAAGACACAGACACAAGGAATAGAGATTAATCATTTTTATTCTTATCTATTATCAAATTTATTTTATTTTAATCATCCAGTGCCATTTATAAGACTTACTGCATAAAAAGGATGTGAACCAGAGGAAGGCAAAACAACCCCAATTACAGGGGAAAAATTCCTTCCTGACCCCAAGTACTGGCGATCGGCTAATCCCTGGTTCACTGCTGCATCAGCACTGGATGGGGCCCTGTCAAACCTTTTACATTAAAAATTTAATACATATCTAATGCATATATTTCTATCTTATCTCTATATCTATTTAGGATTTTTTTACTGAATTTTAAATATACTTATTCATTCTTACATATATTTACCTACATTTTACTTTCTTACCTATATTTACCTATACTTATACTTCATTCCTATACTTACCTACACTTATTCTTTCATACCTATACTTAACCTATTTTTCCTACACTTATCCTTACTTAAACTTATCCTTTCTTTTTATATTTACGTATATTTATACCTGCTTACCAATACTTACCAATACTTTTTCTTTCTTACTTATACTTATTATTTTTTTCTATATTTAGCTATACTTATCCTTTATTACCTATAATTATCAATTTTTTGCTTTTTTATTGAATTTTAAATATAATCCTTTCTTACCTACATTTAACTAAAGATATCCTACTTTACCTATATTTATTCTTTTCTATCTATACTTATCTTTTTTTTAAAAAAAATTTCTGTATACTTATCCTTACTTACCTATACTTTATTCTTTTTTTCTTATTTTTACTAAATTTTAAATATACTTATCCAATATGTAGAAAATACCTTATTAATTATTTACAACCAAGGTAGATAGAGAAAACACTAAGGGCCAATACACATTTTTAAACCAGAAAAAGTGCACATAGCAGTGAACCCAGTCATAAAAACTCACCAAATATTATTAAACAAATGTAGAAATAATGTAAGCTTCTAAACTATAAAAGAGGCGGGTATATATGATGATAGACTCCCCCACCTGTGTAGATGTACCTAGAAACAGCCTATATAATATATCATGAACAACCCCCCACATACATATGTTGAATGAGAGTCCGAATCCAAACCTATGTATTACCTCAAGGAGCCACAGACCGGGACCACCACCCTGCAAATGTCCCCTGACGCACGTTTCGGTGTTTCTCAAGGGGTACTAAATACTACCACATGCCAGCTATAAACAAGGAACACCGCTAATAGCACACCAATAGTATCGCGTGCGCCTCCTCTACCACCACGCCCATTCAGGAGATTGTATTGTCATAGGTACTACGGGCGTCTACCCATAGTGCTCCATGCACTACCGTATATGACGTAAACTGTCTCACCCAAAGTTCCGGCTAGTATGCCCGAGAAGTGTAGTGCGCATGCCTGATATGATGCAGAGCGCGTCACTGTAACCAAGATACATGACGATGTCGGCATCAAAGTCACTCACAGACGAGGACCTCATGATGCCAAAGGCCGGCATGCATATCAGGACCGTGACACCTCTGCGTACAAGCACCGCACACAGAAATCATCAATAGAATCAGGCCAGGGACACACATATATCTCAGGGACAGGGGAAGGAGGAAAAAATTAAAACAATAATAAACATACAGTCTCCATATAATACAACATAATATGTTAATTACAACACATTAAGATAATGTATCAGATAAAACCATAATGTCTGATACCCACAGATCACAACTTGCAAGAAAAGGAAAACGCATAGAAATAATACAAAGCCAATGAACACATACATGCAGCACAATAAAGTACCCGCATATAAAGCACATCCCGATATATATTCATATTGCACCTAGAAGGATAATAAAAGAATCAAAAATACCCCAACATGACATAACTGGCAACCAATCACACCATATAAATAGACGGTATCCCATCACAACCATATTATATTATAATTCATGTATAATCCTAGTCAGCTTGCCTTATATGTCATATAGGGGGATTCACGATACATTATCCTCAAAAATATATCCATAGGCTGGATCACCTACCCACAAAGAATAACTATTAATACAGCTACAATTACTTTAACATAGGAGATTGTCCCTTATAGATCCATCCATGACACAGAATTCTTGAATCGTCAAGGATCAATTGTAGCAGGAGAGATCCAAAGCCGATAGATGTGTATCAGAACAGATGTAGCCCATTTCCTGCAATATGCACCAATTAACATATTATGTTGTATTATGTGGAGACTGTATGTTTTTTATTGTTTTGATTTTTTTCCTCCTCCCCCTGTCCCTGAGATATATATCTGTGTCCCTGGCCTGATCCCATTGATGATTTTTGTGCGTGGTGCCCGTACGCAGAGGTGTCAGGGTCCCAAAATGCATGCCGGCCTTTGGCATCATGAGGTCCTCGCCTGTGAGGCGACGCCATCATGTATCTTCGTTACAGTGAGGCGCTCTGCGTCATATCAGGCATGAACACTACACTTCTCGAGCATACTAGCCAAAACTTTGGGTGAGGTGGTTTACGTCATATTTGGTACTGCGTGGAGCACTATGGGCAGACGCCCATAGTACCCATGACAATACAATCTCCAGAATGGGCGTGGTGGAGGAGGGAGGCGCACGCGATACTATTGGCTTGCTATTAGCGGTGCTTCCCTATTTATAGCTAGCATGTAGTAGTATTTAGTATCCCTTGAGAAAGGCTCCACACCGAAACATGCATCGGGGGACGTGTGCAGCGCTTTGGTCCCGGCCTGTGGCTCCTTGAGGTAATACATGGGTTTGGATTCTGACATATGTATGTGGGGCGTTGATCATTATATACCCGCCTGTGCCTTTTTCATTATATAGGCTGTGTCTAGGTACATCTACTCAGGTGGGGGAGTCTATCATCATATATACCCGCCCCTTACTTTTATAGTAAAGGAGCTTGCATTATTTCTACATTTGTTTGATAATATTTGGTGAGTCTTTACGACTGGGTTCACTGCTATGCACACTTTTTCTGGTTTTAATGTGTATTGGCCCTTAGTGTTTTCTGTATTTACCTTGGTTGTATATAATTGTGGCACCCCAGGGGTCTGGTTTTCCACAGTAATGTAATGTTATGTCTGAGAGCAGGTGGGAGGTCCTTTGGTCAGGGATCCTGTGCATGCCACACCTCCTGCCCAGTCTTGGGAGGGGAAGAACTTCCCCTGTATAAACCCGGGGCTGAGGCAGGGTGAGTCAGACAAGTGGAGTAGAGACGAGAAGCAGCATAGGAAACAGCAGAGTTACAAGGAGTCAGGGCCTGGCAGCCGCAGAGCTCGCCCTGACTAAGAATACTTCTTTCCGGACCCGGAGTCCGAGGCTGTGGGGACTAACTCCTACCCAGCAGCAGAATCCGTCAGGCAGGGGATTTCAGGTCCTCTGGCCCAGAAGCCCGAAGGCACGGTCACACGCGTGGACCAGAACCGCCATCGTGGAGCGGAAGCCATTAGAAGGCCCCGAGTCACCGGCCATACGGGTGAGCACCACACGGTACACTCAGGGACGTGGGCTACTTACATCAGCTTCTAGCAAGGTAGGCAGAAGAGTACAGTCAGTTTGGGAGGCCTACAACTACGCCTGGCCAGGGGAGATCCCATCTGCTCAAGGACTGACCAGGCCCCGTTCGCTAGCAAGTACTCCGGGAGGGTCTATCATTGTCACCAGTAAAGACCCTGAACTACACCGTACCGTCTCTGAGTGGTTCCTGCTACCCCCATCATCCACGTCGGCTGCCCTGAGACCATACCCCTCCCGTTGGGGGTTATACTATCACGCTGCATAATCCTACCATCGGCCTCAGCGGTCTGCCCTGCAGCAGCAGCTCCCTGGCTGCACTCAACGGGTGGCGTAGTCATCAACTATTTACTACTAGTAGACTGCCGTCCAGTTTGACTCCCTGGGCACGGACCGGGTCACCGCCACGAGACTACAACCCTCCACGGATCCGGCTCCGGGTAAGCTCCCGCGTGCGCACCGCAGCGCGACACAGGCCCAGGGGCGCGTCAACTTTGGCGTAGTCGGCAGGATTTCGTGCCCGCAACCACCGGGTACTGCGTGCCTGAAAAGCAAAGACTGTTCAAACTTACCAGTGGTGAAGATTCCCGCTATCCGTGGAGGTTTCCCGCCATCCGGCGCCATCTTCTACCTTCTTCCCGCCATCCGCGAAGTTTTCCCGCCATCCGGCGCCATCTTCGACCTTCTTCCCGCCATCCGTGGAGTTTTCCCGCCATTGGACGCCATCTTGAGGACGCCGCGCGGGAAGAAGAGGGGCGTGGACTCCGAAAGCGCGCGAGAACTGAAGCCCCGCCTCACGTCCGGACGTTGCGTAAGGTCCTGGAAGGAGCCCAGCAGACGCCGACGTCACAGGAGCGCGACGGAAGGTCCTCAACCCTGACGATCCACTGCGGAGCCGCGGCCTACGGAAGAGGATCATCGCAAGGTAGGCCACGGTCCACTAGGGGGGAGGAAGATGTCGGATACGGAGGAGAGCTTCACTGCCTCAACCCCCGCCAGCGCTACCGCTGCTGCAGTTATGCCCTTCACCATGCCCTATATCCCGGGAGCAGCTTGGCTACCCCAGTACTCAGGGGAGTCACATACCCTGCATGACTTTAGAGAAAAGCTGGATAGCCTCTTCCAGGTGTACCCCCTCACAGAAGAGCAAAAAGTGAGCATCCTGGTGGCCCAACTAACAGGGGCAGCCAAAAGGGAAGTAAAATCCTGGCCACCTGGGAGGAAGACTGTCGCAGGGATACTAACCCGGCTGAAGGACACCTTTGATACCCGCACCTCAGCCGAGATTAAGCTTAGATTCTACGGGTGCAAGCAGCGAGCGCATGAGAGTATAAGGGACTATGCACTAAACCTACAAGAGGCCCTGAGGGCCATAAAGCAGACCGACCCTGATGGGGTGGGAAACGAGGACAGGCTGTTGACTGAACAATTTATAGAGGGTTTATATTGCAATGCCCACCGAACCCAGTTGCGGGCAATGGCCTTACAGGATCCCCATCTGGACTTTGCACAGTTCAAGGACAGAGCCATCCGGGTGCTCCGAGAACCGGCACCAGGTGGCGTTGTGACCCACAGACGCCCCACTACCACTTACTACCAGGAGGCGGCGCCCTTGTCAGCAGGGCCTGTGGGAGCTGATGCGCAGGCTTTGGACAATGACCCGGCTCCAGACCTACACCATCAGGTCCAAGAGCTAGCTAAGAGCGTTGCTGCGCTAACCCGAACTGTGCAGTCTTTACAGGTTTCCACCCCAGGGAAGATCCAGCTGGCATCCGGACCGGAGGACATCCCGTGGCGTCGACCAAGGAGGACCCCACCGGCCAGAGGAAGACCCAGTGACCGATACAGTGAGGACGGACGACCCATCTGCCGCCGCTGCAATCAACCCGGACATATGGCAAGGTACTGTTCTTTAAACGGGCACAACCTGGGGTAGAGGGCCAACCCCCAGGAAAAAGATCACCAGGCCCATCGAACTGGCGCGACAGATATGTGGGAGGACGTCCAGTCTTGCCTGTGGTACTGGATGGCATTCCCATGAGTGCCCTACTGGACACCGGGTCACAGGTCACCACCATCCCGTACGTGCTCTTCAAGCAGTACTGGAATGACTCGGATATTACCCGCTACCCCGACGACGACTTGAGTATCATCGCCAGCAATGGTCAGCCCGTGCCACAGATCGGATTTAAAGAGGTGACCATCAAAATTGGTAGAGTCGAACTGGCCGCACAGGGACTGATCATTGTAGATATTGATAAACATGAGAGTCACCCAAAAATAACTCTAGGAACTAATGTAATTGAAAATTGTCTTGCAGAGGTGATTTTCCTTTTACAGCAGGTTGCCAAGAATGCCAGCTCCGGCGAGCAGCGGGTGCTCCAGAAAGAGATCCGGGCACTGATGCAACGGCAACAAGTGGAACTCTCCGGCGGTGAGATTGGTAGCGTAAGAATGTGTGACCCTTTTCCTATTGCCATGCCCCCAAAAAGTGAAATGATGATTTGGTGCCGGGCAGCTATTGGTCTGAGAGGTAGAGATTACCAGGCAATGGTAGAACCAGTTTACTCAGACAGTAGGCCCACCATTTTGACAGCACGGGGGGTCGTCAATGTACGCCATGGGAGGGTGCCCGTTCGCATAATAAATATCGGGGAGAGGGAAGTGTACCTGCCCCGGTATGCCACGCTAGCCAAATTATATATCACTAATCAAAATTCTATACAATCTGTGGAACCCTTGCCTCCATCTCACCCGGAGGAAGGTAACGGCTCTAAGAAAGACATGGAGGACTGGTGTCAGCAACTACATCTGGGTACTGACTCCACTCCCTCACATCAGAAACAAGGAGTCTATCGGGTGGTTCAAGAGTATGAGAGAGTGTTTAGTAAACACCCGTTAGACTTCGGGCGAGTCAAGGGGGTAGAACATCGCATCCCCACGGGAGATCATCCTCCCATAAAAGAGAGGTATCGACCCGTACCCCCTGCACATTACCAACACGCCAAGGGGATGCTTAGAGACATGAAGGAGGCTGGGGTAATCCGGGATAGTTGTAGCCCCTGGGCAGCCCCATTAGTTTTAGTCAAAAAGAAAGACAACACCATGAGGATGTGTGTAGATTACCGGAAAATCAACCGTATCACACACAAGGATGCGTACCCCTTACCAAGGATAGAGGAGTCATTGGCTGCTTTAAGATCTGCTAACTTCTTCTCTACCTTGGATCTCACTAGCGGGTACTGGCAGGTTCCTGTAGCAGAGGCGGACCGGGAGAAGACCGCATTCACCACCCCGATGGGACTTAGCGAGTTCACCTGCATGCCGTTCGGACTCTGCAACGCACCAGGAACCTTCCAACGCCTAATGGAGTGTTGTCTGGGCCACAGAAACTTCGAGACGGTCCTGTTGTACCTGGACGATGTCATCGTATATTCCAAGACGTATGAGGACCACCTGAAACACCTGGCGGAAGTGTTCGAGGCTCTGGCGAGTTACGGCCTAAAGGTGAAACCCTCCAAGTGTCACCTCCTGAAACCAAAGGTGCAGTACCTGGGACACGTAGTGAGCGCTGACGGAGTGGCTCCCGACCCTGATAAAATCACCGCAATTAAGGAATGGCCAAGCCCCTCCAGCGTAAAAGAAGTGCGGCAGTTCCTCGGGTTGGTAGGCTACTACCGAAGGTTTATTCCCGGTTTCACCAAAAAGGCAGCACCTATGCAGGACCTCCTGATAGGCCAGTCCCGGAAGGCCAAGAACCAGAAGCCGCCCTTCAAATGGGAAGAGCTGGAAGAAGAGTCCTTCCGCCAGCTGAAGATGGCCCTCACGGGGGACGAAATCCTGGCGTACCCGGATTATAGCCAGCCCTTTATCCTCTACACCGACGCCAGTAACATCGGGCTAGGAGCCGTACTGTCCCAGATCCAGCAGGGGAAGGAACGAGTAATCGCCTACGCCAGCCGAAAACTGCGACCCACCGAAAGGAACCCCGAGAATTACAGCTCATTTAAGTTAGAGTTCCTGGCCGTAGTATGGGCAATCACTGAGCGCTTTAAGCATTACCTCGCTTCTTCCCGGTTCACCGTGTACACGGATAACAACCCGCTGACACACCTGGACACGGCAAGACTCGGTGCCCTGGAGCAGAGGTGGATGGCCCGTCTGTCCAACTACGAGTTCACAATTAAATACCGGGCAGGACGCTCCAATACCAACGCGGACGCCCTGTCCAGGATGCCCAACCTGCCGGACGGAGGAGAAGATCCGGAGGGACTGGAAGAAGTTGAACTCCCTGCGTTCCACCGTCATGGGACTATTCAGTATTCCCACCGGGTAAGGAGTAAGCAGGCTGCTACGTTGAACCCCTTACCCCACTACAACTGGGCGGAAACGCAAGACAGCGACCCTGCCGTCCGACTGGTGAAGGAGATGCTGACTCGGCCGGAGGCTCGCCTTGAACCAGACGCTCCGGAGGAAGCCAAACAACTATGGGCAGAGAAGAGTCGACTGTTCCTTTACAAAGGGAAGTTGTGCCGCAGAATGGTTAACTCCCGGATGCATGAATTACTCTGGCAAGTAGTGGTGCCACGAAGAGACGCAGCCATGGTGATGGAGGCATACCACGACGGAGCTGGACACTTTGGGTGGAAAAAGCTGGAGTTCCTGCTGCGCGAGCGGTTCCACTGGGTAGGCATGAGGGGAACCATCGAGAAGTGGTGCAGAGATTGTGGCCCGTGCAACCTGAGAAGGAAGGACCGAGCCAGCCAGAAGACTCCCCTGCAGTCCATCGTCACCCGGCAACCGTTGGAACTGGTAGCCTTGGATCATGTAAAACTGACCCCAAGCAGAAGTGGCTACGTCTACGCGTTAACCATCGTGGATCATTACTCCCGGTTCTTGGTTGTCGTCCCCGTCAAGGACTTAACGGCTCAAACAGCAGCTAGAGCCTTCCAGCAGCACTTCTGCCGTCCACACGGGTACCCGGACCAAGTGCTGACGGACCAGGGACCTGCCTTTGAAGCGGAGGTCTTTCAGGAATTCTGCAATCTGTATGGCTGCCGGAAGATAAGGACGACACCCTACCATCCGCAGACTAATGGACTTTGTGAAAAAATGAACCAGGTGGTAATGGATCTTCTAAAAACGTTGCCCCTGGAAGAACGCAGTCTGTGGCCTGAAAAGTTGCCCGATCTGGTGGACCTATACAACCACATCCCGGTAGGTTCCACCAACTGTACCCCGGCTTACCTAATGAGGGCAAGACCTGGTAAGTTACCTGTTGACCTGGAAATGGGAGTCCTGACCCCCGAGGACACTTCACCAGAAACAGACTGGGACACAGAGAGGCAGCAGCAGTACCGGAGAGTACAGGAGAGCGTGGAGCGAAGTCTCTGTCAGGCTAGGGAAAGACAAGAGAAAACTTACAACCAGTATGCTCCCGCTGTTCCCCTGGTACCCGGAGAGCAGGTCTTGAAGAGGAAGAGACGGCTCCACAAGTTGGACGACCAGTGGGAGAAGGACCCGTACACCGTACTGCCTTCAAGCCACGAGAACCCGAAAGTCTGTACCATCAGTAAAGACGGAGGGGAAACCACAGCCATTGTATCCCGGGACCACCTGAAGAAGTGTCCCGAACAACTGAGGAACCCTGAAGAGGAACAAGAAGACCATCGACCCGTGGAAGAAAGGGAAGATATGGTTAGTACCGTGCTCGGGGACTTCCCTCAGTCTTGGACTCAAGTCAATGGTGCAGTTGTGGTACCCGTACTCACCTTCCTCCAACCATCATCCCAAGAACCTACGGAGCAACGGGTAGAGCTGGAAGAACAGCCGGTCCAGGAGGCAGAAGACTCCACACAAGCAGAACAGGAGAATCAACCCTCTGCTTATAGTGAGCCTGCCGTACCCCTAGTGAGACAAAGAGCCGGTAGACAGCTGCCCAGTTTACCCTTGACAGCTCCTACACCCTGTAGTTCAGGGCCAGACAGTCAGCTCCGTAGGTCCACTCGGGCCACTAGAGGCCAGTTACCCGCACGCTGGAGAATTTAAAGTGTATAAATTGTTTTATTTATGTTTTTCTGTGTCTTGTTGCTTGTGTATAATTTTATGTTTCTAGTTATTTTTAGGAATCCTTGGTGGATTTACCGGGAATCCTTGTACATAGTTGGAGCGTAACCCAGGATGGACTAGAGACTGTTAAGGACTCGGGGTAGGACAGACCCCTACCTGGTTACGTCTCCCTGTGTTGGTGAAATGGACACCTTGCTCTCTTCAGAGACTGCACCCGGTTGCGGACACGCCGTAACCATCTTTATATGTTTTCTTATTGTATTATTAATGTTTTTGCCTTGTTATGTTTTTCTAAATGTGTTTAGTCCCGGAGTACTAAATTTCACTAGGGGGGAATGTGGCACCCCAGGGGTCTGGTTTTCCACAGTAATGTAATGTTATGTCTGAGAGCAGGTGGGAGGTCCTTTGGTCAGGGATCCTGTGCATGCCACACCTCCTGCCCAGTCTTGGGAGGGGAAGAACTTCCCCTGTATAAACCCGGGGCTGAGGCAGGGTGAGTCAGACAAGTGGAGTAGAGACGAGAAGCAGCATAGGAAACAGCAGAGTTACAAGGAGTCAGGGGCTGGCAGCCGCAGAGCTCGCCCTGACTAAGAATACTTCTTTCCGGACCCGGAGTCCGAGGCTGTGGGTACTAACTCCTACCCAGCAGCAGAATCCGTCAGGCAGGGGATTTCAGGTCCTCTGGCCCAGAAGCCCGAAGGCACGGTCACACGCGTGGGACCAGCACCGCCATCGTGGAGCGGAAGCCATTAGAAGGCCCCGAGTCACCGGCCATACGGGTGAGCACCACACGGTACACTCAGGGACGTGGGCTACTTACATCAGCTTCTAGCAAGGTAGCCAGAAGAGTACAGTCAGTTTGGGAGGCCTACAACTACGCCTGGCCAGGGGAGATCCCATCTGCTCAAGGACTGACCAGGCCCCGTTCGCTAGCAAGTACTCCGGGAGGGTCTATCATTGTCACCAGTAAAGACCCTGAACTACACCGTACCGTCTCTGAGTGGTTCCTGCTACCCCCATCATCCACGTCGGCTGCCCTGAGACCATACCCCTCCCGTTGGGGGTTATACTATCACGCTGCATAATCCTACCATCGGCCTCAGCGGTCTGCCCTGCAGCAGCAGCTCCCTGGCTGCACTCAACGGGTGGCGTAGTCATCAACTATTTACTACTAGTAGACTGCCGTCCAGTTTGACTCCCTGGGCACGGACCGGGTCACCGCCACGAGACTACAACCCTCCACGGATCCGGCTCCGGGTAAGCTCCCGCGTGCGCACCGCAGCGCGACACAGGCCCAGGGGCGCGTCATAATCAATAGAGGAAAATGTAGCACTCACCAACTTCCTTTAAAAACAGTCTTTTAATGCAAATAGCGGCACATGGGAGCTTCGTGCAGTGGGTGCGGGGGATCAGAGGACGACGGCCGTTTCGCTTCTTAGCCGACATTTCCTGAGGGATGATGTATAACTGCTTCCTTTTTAGGGCTGTGCAAGAGTACACTTCAATACATATACATTGTAAAAAAAATAAGTTAAAATTCAGTTATAAAGATTAAATCACAGAAACACTGATAGAATAGACCTAATGGGCCCTGTGCTGATGCATTTATGATCCACTTAGCCTCTCTCCTTAATAGATATTTGTTATGGTCCTCACCTTGCGGTGGATGTCTTACTTGTTCAAGACCTGCGAATCACAATATTTTGGGATTTGCTCTATGACATTCCTGTATATGTTTGATCAAAGTAAGGGAGCCTTTTGTAGCATACCTGGCGGCGTTCTTGCATGGTGTTCCATCTCTCATCATGCAAGATCGCAAACTTCATCTCCCGCCCAGCTTCCTGGTCTGGCTTCTTTCCTTGTGCTCTGCTCTGCTCCACTTTGGCTGCATAGGGCGACGCCCGCTGAACTTCCTGTTTCTTGTACCTGCTGTGGACACGCCCCTGTTGCACCTTCAGCCTATTGCTGTCCATCTTTGGGTATTTATACCACCTTCTTCCTCAAGATGGCGCCTGAGCATTGTTTCTTGTCAGTTGGCTTTTTGTCTCTGACATGCCAGGTCCTATCCTGTTTTCCTGCCTGTTTTCCAGTTCTGTGTCTGAACTGTGGTCTGTTCTTGTGAACACGCCTCTTGCCTGTTCTTTCGCCTTCTAGGGGCCGTATTCCTAGATCTGCCTGTCTGTGCCTTGCGGTATCTGTTCCCGTCTGAACAGAGTCCTGTTTGTGTCTCTGCCTTGCGGTATCTGTTCCCGTCTGAACAGAGTCCTGTTTGTGTCCCTGCCTTGCGGTATCTGTTCCCGTCTGAACAGAGTCCTGTTTGTGTTCCTGCCTTGCGGTATCTGTTCCCGTCTGAACAGAGTCCTGTTTGTGTTCCTGCCTTGCTGTCTCTTTTCCCGTTCCTCTGTTCCCTGTTGTCTGTGCCTCGTTTCTACTTTAACCTTGTCTCCCTTTTCCCTCTATGTCTGTTTTCTGCGTCTTTCTGCAGAGTCTGAACCCGCTCCTAAATTCCTTCTCGTCGTCTCTGTACCTCTGTTGTGAATTTAGTGTACGCTCGCTACTTCTATGTAAGTACTGTGCGTGCTTCTGGTTCTGCCTTTCCTTCTCCGTCTGTTCTTTGTGAACAGAGTCCTATCCCCTTGCCTTGTTTACCGCTCTGCGGTGTCCGCTCTGCTCCTGCTTAGCTTGCCGCTCTTGCGGTTTCTGCTCTGCTCCTGCCTTGTTTACCGCTCTGCGGTGTCCGCTCTGCTCCTGCTTAGCTTGCCGCTCTTGCGGTTTCTGCTCTGCTCCTGCCTTGTTTACCGCTCTGCGGTGTCCGCTCTGCTCCTGCTTAGCTTGCCGCTCTTGCGGTTTCTGCTCTGCTCCTGCCTTGTTTACCGCTCTGCGGTGTCCGCTCTGCTCCTGCTTAGCTTGCCGCTCTTGCAGTTTCTGCTCTGCTCCTGCCTTGTTTACCGCTCTGCGGTGTCCGCTCTGCTCCTGCTTAGCTTGCCGCTCTTGCGGTTTCTACTCTGCTCCTGCCTTGTTTACCGCTCTGCGGTGTTCGCTCTGCTCCTGCTTAGCTTGCCGCTCTTGCGGTTTCTGCTCTGCTCCTGCCTTGTTTACCGCTCTGCGGTGTCCGCTCTGCTCCTGCTTAGCTTGCCGCTCTTGCGGTTTTCACTCTGCTCTTGCCTTGCTTGCCGCTCCTGCGGTTTCTGCTCTGCTCTTATCTTGCTTACTGCTTCTGCGGTTTCCGCCCTGCCCTGCTTCTGCCCGCTGCTCCGGCAGTCCTGTCCTGCCCTGCTTGTGCTCGCTGCTCCTGCAGCCCCGCCCTGCTCTGTTCTTGCCCACCGCTTCGGGCGTTCCCTCTCTGCTGTGGTTGTCTACCGCATCTGCGGTTCTGTGACCCAGTCTGTACTGGGTCTTAACCTCTCTGTGCTCCAGCCCGTCCTTTCGGCCAGTACCTCCCTGCCTGCATACTCGCCTGTATCCACCCATCTGCATACCTGCCGTGTTTGCTTACATCCACCAGTCTGTGCCAGCCTAACCTGCCTGTTCCAGTAATCCTAGTGTGGGTCAACCCCCGTGTCCGGAGTTTGACCTGGAGTAGCACCTGGTCCCTCTGCCCGGTTTCTCCCTGGTGCACTGGCGTCGTATGCCGTCGTGCCACCTTGGTCGGATCGGCCAGATACTTAGTCACGCCCCTCCAGGCACTCTCCGGTCCATGGTCCAGTGGAACCACAACACCCGCACACGCCAGTCAGTCCGGGCGTGTGCATAACACCTTTATTAGTATATATACAGTAAAGTGAAAATGTTCACGGATGCAGATAAACAAGCGTCGAATGGTTTTATCAATATAATAATGACAGGGACAGAAAATTACATAAATCACATTACTTTGCCAAATGTGGCAAAGAACAATGGCCACATTTAACATTGCCTCTTAAATTGTGCCTATCTAACCAGTTGCTATTATTTGCGGACATCCTATCTCTAACTAAAATGTCACCCAAATTATGACATCTCCTATAGTCATTTTTTTATTGCTATCCCCTTTAAATCCTTATCCGTTTCTATTATATGCCAATTCCTTTTGATTGCGGTGTGTATAATGTCATCCATAGAAGCGGGTTTAAATGTGAATACAAATCTGCGATTCTCTGTGTTAGGAGTTTTGAATTTGGGTTTTTTCCCTTGGAGTAATTCCTGTTCAGTGATGACATTCATTTTGTTAAGAGCTGAATTCACAGCTACAGAAGGATACTCTCTTCTTATAAATCGGTGTGTGAGCTCTTTAGCTTGTTTTTTAAAATTCCTTTGGTCATTATTTATCTTCCGCAGACGTAAATATTGGCTATATGGTAACCCTAATTTGGTGTGCTGTGGATGTATACTGTATGGTGTAACAGGGTATTTGTAGGTTTTTTATATGCATGTGCAGATTTTTTTTACTTGTAATTTTACGTTGAGGAATTCCAAAGAATCCCCGCCATACATTGATGTAAAACGCACGTTCTCAGAATTAGTGTCATTTAAGTAATCAACACAAGATAAAAAATCTTCTTTTTTACCAGCCAATACTATTAAAATATCATCCACATATCTTAAATACGTTTTTATGTATTACAATCGGGTTTACGATTGTGGTTATTTATTTGCTCTCATAATGGGCTAAAAATAAATTTGCAAAAATGTATGTTGTAGGCGTGCCCATCGCTGTACCTGTTTTTTGAACATACCATTTTTCCATCAACTTAAATGCATGACGTCAAGAGTTTCTGATATAAAATTAATATAGGTTTGGTTCGTATTGGTATTTTGAAGAATATTTTGAATTTCCTCTATAATTTTTGTGGGATTCTTGTATGCAAACTTTCAACATCGATAGAGTGCCATTCAATATCATTAATGGCTCTCAAGAATTCCACTGTTCCCCAGGCTACCCATAGTGTTTGGGGTAGGGTTGATCACAGAACCCCTCTTCAAATATTTGGATTGGCTCTTAAAACCTCTCTTTACCAAATATACCATCGTATATAAAGGATACAGGGTAGGTCTTGAGAGCCATTAATGATGCTGAATGGCAGGAGGACTTCACCCTCAACTCTATCGATGTTAAAATTTGTATACAAATATCCTCCAAAAATTGGGTATAGAGGTAATTCAAAATATTCTTAAAAATATGAATAAGAGCCAAACCTTTATTTATTTTATATCAGAAGCTCTTGACCTCATGCTTTCACACAATGCATTTAAGTTTATGGAAAAATGGTATGTTCAAAAACCAGGTACAGCGATGGGCACGCCTTCAGCATGCATTTTTGCAAATTTATTTTTAGCCCATTATGAGAGCAAATACATAAGCACAATCGAAACCCCTATTTGAAATACATAAAGGCAATTTAAGATATGTGGATGACATTTTTAATAGTATTGGCAGGTACAAAAGAGGATTTTTAGGTTTGTGGATTACTTAAATGACATTAATTCTGAGAATATGCGTTTTACATCAATGTATGGTGGGGATTCTTTGGAATTCCTTGACGTAAAATTACAAGTAGAAAATGGGCAAATCTGCACAGGGGCATATAAAAAACCTACAAGTACCCTGTTACACTATAACAGTGCACATCAGTAGCACATCAAATTAGGGTTACCATATAGCCAATATTTGCAGAAGATAAATAATGACAAAGGGAATTTTTAAAAACAAGCTAAAGAGCTCACACACCGATTTATAAGAAGAGGATATCCTTCTGTAGCTCTGAATCTGCTCTTCACAAAGTGAATGCCATCACTGAACAAGAATTACTCCAAGGGAAAAAACAAATTCAAAACACCTAACACAGATAATCGCAGATTTATATTCCCATTTAAACAGGGTTTTATGGATGACATTATACATACCGCAATCAAAAGGAATTGGCATATAATAGAGGAGGATAAGGATTAAAAGGAGACGGCAATAAGAAAACCACTATTCTCCTATAGGAGATGTCATAATTTGGGTGATATTTTAGTTAGACATAGGATGTCCGCAAATAATAACAACTGGCTGGATAGGCAAAATTTAAGAGGCAAAGTTAAATGTGGCCATTGTTCTTTTTGTCAATATCATGTAACTGAAAATCCGCTGAGAATAGGACCTATTACCCATAAAGCCATAAAGTATCTGATTTTATTTCCTGTACAACAAACAATGTAATTTATGTAATTTTCTGTCCCTGTCATTTTTATAATAATGGTAAAACCATTCGACTCTTGCTTATCTGCATCCGTGAACATTTTCGTTCTATATATACTAATAAAGACTCTCCTAATTTGATCAAACATATATAAAGGAATGCCATGGAGCAGATCCCAAAATATTGCGATTCGCAGGTCTTGAACAAGTAAGATATTCACCGCAAGGTGGGAACCATAACAAATATCTATTAAGGAGAGAGGCTAAATGGATCATAAATGCATCAGCCCAGGGCCTATTAGGTCTAAACGATAGAATAGATCTATCAGTGTTTCTGTGATTTAAATTTTAGAACTGAATTTTAATGTATTTTTTTACATTGTGTATGTATTGACATGTACTGTTGCACAGCCCTAAAAAGGAAGAAGTTACACAACATCCCTCACTCTGGACCCGTGGAAGTGTCAGCTAAGACACGAAACGGCCGTCGTCCTCTGATCCCCCGCACCCACTGCACGCCGCTCCTATGTCCTGCTATTTGCATTAAAAGGCTGTTCTTAAGGAAGTTGGTGAGCGCTACATTTTCTTCTTTTCTGCATATTGGATACTCAATTACTTTATAAAGCACTGCACCGCCTGAATCCTATTGCTTAATGGTTAGGTGCTGAAGACCACTTCTTATTTGATTAATTAAACTTATCCTTTCCTACCTATGTATATCCTTTTCTATCTATTTTTATCCTTTTTTAATTAATTTATCCTTTTTTTACCTATGCTTATACTAGCTTACCTATACTTATACTTTTTATCTTATTTTTAAATTTTTTTTGAATAATATACTTATAATTTCTTACCTATATTTAACCTATACTTAGCCTTATCTCAACAGATTGTTTATGAAGGAGCCAATCCTGGCCCTTGCTGTTCTCATCATCCTTCTTGATGGAATGTAGGGCCAGGCGCAGCAGGTTGTTTCCTCCCCCTCCTCCTCCTCCTCTGTAATTGTGCTGCTTTCTCCTGAGACAGGTTCTTCCTCTACCGTCGTAGTGACGTCTTCTGGTGGAATATGCTCTGTCTCTTGCTCCTATGAACACAATAAAGATAATAAATAACTAATAATAATAAACTAAATGCCTTTTTGGTGTCAAGTATGTCAGAATGGTGAACAAGATTCATGAATTTGGTATAAAGTTAAAAATGGGTTTTCTCTTTGTCTTGAACTTTTTTTTGTCACTTTTGGCGCTAAAAGTTGCAAAAATTGCACTCAATACTGGCTTACTTAAAATACAACAATGGTTGGACTGAAGTAAAGTTGTAGCAAATTTTGAAAAGGTTTCAATTGATGAATCAGGATAAAACATCTGGAATTACCAGACTCTCGCCACAAAGCGGAAAACAAAAACAGAGAAGCACATAAAAAATAGACTTCAAAAAAGGCTCAAAGAAAATAACGAATAATATGCAAAATAAAAAAGAAGCTAAACACACAAAAGTAGTCAAAAAACAGGCGCAAAGGCAATGATGAATCAGGGCCTGTGACCTGGAGCCGTTCTGTATGTGTAATAATCCGAGGGGCTAAGAAGTGCATCAGCTGAGAGATGGGGGAGATACTGATATATAACCAGCTGTGTGTAGGTATAAATACTACGTGTAGTGATGGGGATCTGTATATAACTACTATAACCAAATATAAGGGCATTTCCAGTTTTTTTCCTCTACATGATGCTAATGTAAATCATGTCCTTTCAGTTCAGTATGAAGATACACGCTGTATAATCACTTACGTCTTCCTCTGGGATCCTGATGCCTTGATCCAGCTTCATGTAGATAGGCTGCAATACAACAGGTAAGAATTAGTTTGTTTGCATTTATTGTTTTATACTGTAAAGGGCTTGTGTAGCCTTGGTGGAATTTTCATAAAGCATTGTATCCTAACACACTGTCAGGATTCAGCTACGCGTGCCGGATCAAGCAGTTGTCATGTGTCCAAAACTATGTGATTTGCATATAATTGGTCATGTCAGTAGAACATTACATACTGTTCGGATTCTGCATTCTGCTGAAAATTACACCTGGGCTTAACAACCCCTTTAATTTCAACCATTTTATTAATTCCTGATATTATTGCATACTAGGAGGTATAGCTTAGAGATGCCTGCAGGGTCATAGGTAAGGAAGCACTTGTGTAGACTATGGTGCCAATGGGGCTCTTACCCCATCATCGTCGTCATATCCTTCCGCATCCTGATCCTTATAGAAGAAAAGAATAAAATTAGAAATTGTATTGGGTGAATGTTTGGGCGCTCTCAGATCTGCACTATGATATTATTGGTGTTTTTCTCTGTGTATTTGTGATTTTTTTTATATTCTAGCTTTGATGCAGTTGGTTTATGCTTCATGTACCATAAATTGTAGACACACAAATATATATATATATAATGTTGTGCCCTTTCCATCAATTGCCTAATATGTTGCAATTTAGATTTTTCAGAACATTACTTTTTGTACATAACACAGAGCGGAGTGACCTAGGTGAATAATCTTTGATGCGGGGTCTGGTGCTGAGCCCGCATCTTTTCAGGCATATGATCGCTGATTTGATCATCTGTCAAGTGCTCCTAACAGCCACGGGTGGGATTACGATCAAACCGCGGCTGTTAATATGTTAAATGCCACTGTCAATCGCTGACAGCGGCATTTAACATGCCCGTGCCATAAGCGCCCATCAGCTCCACCCATCAGAGCCTCTGTCATATGACCACGGGGCGCCAATGGGTTGGCATGACACCCGGGGTCTGCAGGAGACCCTTGTGGTTGGTCATTGCCAGTGTGCTATGAGCGCAGCTCAGTGGCCGGCGCTCATAGCAGATGATCATTTTTGCTACACATAGCAGGGCTGCAGCTCTATTATGTGTAGCACAAGCAATCAGATGATCGCAGCTTCAAGTCTCCTAGGGAGTTTATAAAAGCAAATGAAAAGTAAAAAAAATGGTTTTAGAAATATTAAAAAAGTTTAAAAAAAGATAAAAGTTCAAATCACCCCCTTTAGCCCCATTCAAAATAATACAATAAAAAAATCAAAAATACACATATTTGGCATAGGCAGATGAAAGATGAATTTGATACATCTTACTCCAGCACTGGATCACGACTGGTGCGTAAACCACTCATTTTGATACATTTTCCCCTGTGTACTTATATCTCTGCTGTACAGTTGGAATACACTTTAATGATATGATTTGCTCATATCACTTACGTGGTGTTCGGTGATCCGTAATCCATAGTGTCTTATCTGTTGCAATGAGGAAATAAAAGCATAAATTACTAATAATCTGTTTTCTAGTAACAGATCTAAAAGAACTCGACTCATGTGGTTTCTGTTACAAACATTTTTATTAATAGCCAAATCGGGTCTCATTCTTTATATGTATCTGCCCCCCCACTGCACATTATACATTATCATATACAGTGGGGAAATAAGTATTTGATGCACTGCCGAATTTGCAAGTTTTCCCACTTACAAAGAATGGAGAGGTCTGTAATTTTTATCGTAGGTACACTTCACCTGTGAGAGACAGAATCTAAAATTAAAAACCAGAAAATCACATTGTATGATTTTCAAAAAACTGAATTGTATTTTATTGCATGAAAATAAGTATTTAATCACCTACCAACCAGCAAGAATTCTGGCTCTCACAGACCTGTTAGTTTTTCTTTAAGAAGCCCTCCTACTCTGCACTCATTACCTGTATTAATTGAACATTTTTGAACTTGTTACGTGTATAAAAGACACCTGTCCACACAATCAATCACACCCCAACCTCTCCACCATGGCCATGACCAAAGAGCTGGCTAAGGACACCAGGGACAAAATTAAATTTTAGACCTGCACAAGGCTGGGACGGGCTATAAGACAATAGGCAAGCAGCTTGTTGAGAAGGCAACAACTGTTGGCACAATTATTAGAAAATGGAAGAAACACAAGATGACTGTCAATCTTCCTCGGTCTAGGGCTCAATGCAAGATTTCGCCTTGTGGGATAAAGATGATTCTGAAAAAGGTCAGAAATCAGCCCAGAACTACAGGGGAGGACCTGGTAAATAACCTGAAGAGAGCTGGGACCACAGTCTCAAACATTACCGTTAGTAACACACTACACCGTCATGGATTAAAATCCTGCAGGGCACACAAGGTCCTCCTGCTCACGCCAGCACTTGTCTAGACTTGTTTGAAGTTCACCAATGACCATCTAGATGATCCAGAGGAGGCATGGGAGAAGGTCATGTGGTCAGATGAGACCAAAATAAAACTTTTTGATATCAACTCCACGCGCCGCTCTTAGAGGAGGAAGTATGATTATAACCCCAATAACACTGTCCCAATCATGAAGAATGGTGGAGGAAACATCATACTTTGGGACAGTTTTGCAAAGGGGATAGGACGCCTGCACCATATTGATGATTGAAGGGAGGACGGATGGGGTCATGTATCGCAAAATTTTGGACCACAACCTCCTTCCCTCAGTAAGAGCATCGAAGATGGGTCATTCCTGGATCTTCCACCATGACAATGACATGAAATACACAGCCCAGGCAACTAAACAGTGGCTCCGTAAGAAGCATTTCAAGGTCCTGGAGTGGCCTAGCCAGTCTCCAGGCCTGAACCCAATAGAAAATCTTTGTAGGGAGCTGAAACTCAATGTTATTCAGCGACAGAGCTAAAACCTGAAAGATCTGGAGAAGATCTGTATGGAGGAGTGGGCCAAAATCCCTGCTGCAGTGTCTGCAAACTTGGTCAAGAACTACAGGAAACGTCTGACCTTTGTAATTGCAAACAAAGGTTTCTGTACCAAATATTAAGTTCTGTTTTTCTATTTCATAAAATACTTATTTCATGCAATAAAATGCAAATTAATTATGTAAAAATCATAGAACGTGATTTTCTGGATTTTTTAAGATTCTGTCTCTCACAGTTGAAGTGTACCTACAATAAAAATTACAGACCTCTCCATTCTTTGTAGGTGGGAAACCTTACAAAATCAGCAGTGTATCAAATACTTATTTTCCCCTCTGTATCTGTGCCAAATTCCTCATCAAATATTGGTGGGATCTGGAAAATTACTGCTTTTGTTACTGAGGTTAAGGATTTCTTCAGATCTGCATCGTTTCTGCCAGCAAAAATAGCAGAGCGCTGTGACAAAACAGCCACAGCCCCTGAACGTCAGGCCGAGTCCACACAACTTTATTATCGGTCTGAGTGCTGTCCATGAAAAAACTGACGTCACACGGACGGCACGAGGACCAATGTGATTCCACTAGTTCATAGGAGCGTTTATTTTGTTTCATTGTTTTTTTCATGGACTGAATCTCCACTTGTAAAACATCTCAGCGTCCATTTGTTTCTTCCATAGGTCGAATGAGACTCGCCTATTCAAGTCTATGGCTGTGCAAAAAAATTGGATCCCATATGGGTCATCCATATAGCGTAAGATTTTTATGGATACAAACAATTCTTTAACATAAGAAACTGGATTTCATCTTGTAAATTTTCAAAACTGAAGTATAAATATCGATGCCGCACGGAAGAAAATTGAGATAAAAAGTATCTGCTTTTCAGGATGAAAATCGGACGATATTTTTGCATATTCTTGTGTGAACTTAGTCTTGCAAAACTAATAGCATACAGACAGCACAAGGACCAGTTCAAGTCTACGAGGTTGTTGACTCGAACATTTTTACTCACGGACTGATGGTCCCAGCATGCACTACTGTGATTGCTATTCTGGATCAGCCTCACCCATTATAGGGCAATGAGTGTAACAGATCGATCACATACGAGTTATCATCCTTATGTCATGTGATTTCACAGATATGTTACAATAATAAAGATAGGAAACTGTATTTGATCTTTATTATGTATTAAATTCCGCTTATGTGTGTGAGAATGAACTTATGGATTGCATATGGATGTGAATAAAAATGGACATATAGATGACAATACAGATGAAAAATCATCATATTTTTTTGGGTGTAACCGGATGATTTGCATACACTTCTGTGCACCCGACCTCAGTGTGAGCTGATGTTTCCCTGCTCCTGTGAGGAATGTCTTATCATGTAGATGTGAGGCTCTTACCTCCTCCAGGGTGATCTCTGTCCTGAACAGGTTCCTGAAGAGCTAGAAAGATCAGACATCACTTAGATGACATGAGCAATATATGCTGGGGTAGGAGAGGGGGCACTTCCACTTATTCTGGAGGTAGGTGAGGGGGCACTTCCACTTATTCTGGAGGTAGGTGAGGGGGCACTTCCACTTATTCTGGAGGTAGGAGAGGGGGCACTTCCACTTATTCTGGGGGGAGGAGAGGGGGCACTTCCACTTATTCTGGGGGTAGGTGAGGGGGCACTTCCACTTATTCTGGGGGGAGGAGAGGGGACACTTCCACCTATTCTGGGGTTAGGTGAGGGGCACTTCCACTTATTCTGGGGGTAGGAGAGGGGGCACTTCCACTTATTCTGGAGGTAGGTGAGGGGGCACTTCCACTTATTCTGGGGGTAGGAGAGGGGGCACTTCCACTTATTCTGGGGGTAGGAGAGGGGGCACTTCCACTTATTCTGGGGGTAGGAGAGGGGGCACTTCCACTTATTCTGGGGGTAGGTGAGGGGGCACTTCCACTTATTCTGGGGGTAGGTGAGGGGGCACTTCCACTTATTCTGGGGGTAGGTGAGGGGGCACTTCCACTTATTCTGGGGGGAGGAGAGGGGACACTTCCACCTATTCTGGGGTTAGGTGAGGGGTACTTCCACTTATTCTGGGGGTAAGTGAGGGGGCACTTCCACTTATTCTGGGGGTAGATGAGGGGGAACTTCCACTTATTCTGGGGGTAGGTGAGGGGGCACTTCCACTTATTCGGGGGGTAGGTGAGGGGGTACTTCCACTTATTCTGGGGGTATGAGAGGGGGCACTATCACTTATTCTGGTGGTAGATGAGGGGGCACTTCCATTTATTCTGGGAGTAGGAGAGGGGGCACTTCCACTTATTCTGGGGGTAGGAGAGGGGGCACTTCCACTTATTCTGGGGGTAGGTGAGGGGGCACTTCCACTTATTCTGGGGGTAGGTGAGGGGGCACTTCCACTTATTCTGGGGGTAGGTGAGGGGGCACTTCCACTTATTCTGGGGGGAGGAGAGGGGACACTTCCACCTATTCTGGGGTCAGGCTGGGGTTCTGGTTCTATATATGTTTGGTTTTGGTTCTGTGTAGATTAGTGATAATGCCAAATAAACTGATGCATGTTTTGTGCCTGATAAATATGGGCGTCTGGATTCGTAGATACGTCACGGTGTGTTATCTGTTACTGTCACTTACACGGTCCTCAGCGGTCCTCAGGATACGCTCCATAGTGTGGAGTGGTGGAGGCTACAGTATAACAGGAGATACTCATATTTTAGGACATTTCATAAAGAAATCAAGTTTATACATTACACAGCCAATTTAATGGATGAAAGAGCCTGGCACTGACAGTATTCTTGTAGCAGTCCAGCAATGCTGACGCCATCATGGTGGTCACGTTACTCCATCCATCTTCCTGTGGCTGGAGGTCCATCTCTAAATGGAAGGAGGTGGATCCCAGGTTCCTGGGAAGAGATAAAAATATGTTTAAATGTGTAAGAATATGTCATATTCCAGAGCCACCAGTATAAAGTGAAAATGTGAGACCATAACATAAGGTTAGAAATGTGCTGAGTAAATGGATATAATAGAGAGAATACAATATCTGATGCCCGATCACATAAGTACAAGATAAAGGATGACTGTACAAATCTATATTCCCCTGCGCCATGAAGTCAGAGGTGCGGACTTAGTTCACTTTCTGAACATGAAGTATTTATTACTCTTCTGATCCCAGCATTTTACACCAGTTATGGCCTTTATTCAGTCCAGTGGGTTTTCTGTTTAATACTTTATGAACAGGGCGAATTTTCATTTTTGCAATTATGTGTTTTCCTCATTTTCTTCCAAGATCCAAAAGATTTCTTTATTTTTCCACTGACATGGCCATCTGAGGTTGTATTTTTTGCAGGATGAGTTGTACTTTTGAATGACAGCCTTCATTTTACCTTGGGATGTACTGGAAAATTCAGCAATAGTGTTTTGGGTTTCGTTTTTATGGCATCCATTGTGCAGTAAAATGTCCTAGCAGTATGATTCTCCTGGTCAGTGCGATTACAACAAAACCAAACTTACATATTTTTTTATTTAATGAAATGAAATTTGGAAGTTGGAAAAAAAATATCAGAAAATGGGGGATTTGGTTTGTTGGAAATAGCGCTGCCAAGGATTTTTAAAACGCAATACCACTAAGGTAATGACTTTTTAAAAGTTTATTATTTGCTATGCGTTTCAGAGTTGTTCTAGCCCCTTCTTCAGGCAAATATTAAAGATTTTTGCCATTTCCTGACTATATCCCTGGATTCCCAGAGGGATCCAGTGGGTGGAGGAGCGGCCAACTGGAGTATACATGCTACCTGGCTCAGTGTTGTGCCTGAGATGAACTCATTCTGGTGAGTAATACCACCATTGAGTCTTTACTTGTCCTGTTTGATCTGCACAAGGTGCGCTTCTCTTTCTTCTTATGTTAAAAAAAAAATGTGATATTGCCATTTTCCAAGAGCTGTTTAGTTTAATTTTTCAGCGAATGGAGCGGTGTAAGGGATTGTTTTTTGCCTGGCGAGCTGACGTGTTTATTGATATTATTTTGGGGTAGATATCATGTTCTGTTCACTTATCGCATTTTTTACGAAGTTGCTGCAGCTGAAAAATCACAAATGTTTTTCAATTTCTACATTTTTTTTATAATTCTTTAAAAAAATTTAAATTTTTTTTTTACTTTATTTTTTTTTCTTTTTGAGGGACTTGGGGTCTGATTGTCTAGTGTTAATACTGTAATACAACTGTAAAATCAAGAGTTTTCACAAGCCTCCTTGATGAGGAAATGTTTAGAAAAATCGTGGCCCATCATCTTGGCAGATTGTGCTCTATCCAAATACTCACCTAATAAATCTAGTATCACCTTTCAGAGGAGTAAAAACCTCCGTGATAGTGTTGTACATACAGTTATATGAAAAAGTTTGGGCACCCCTATTAATCTTAAGCTTAATGTTTTATAAAAATTGGTGTTTTTGCAACAGCTATTTCAGTTTGATATATGTAATAACTGTTGGACACAGTAATGTTTCTGCCTTGAAATGAGGTTTATTGTGGTAATTAGAATTAGCAACTGTGCGCCTGCAAGAGGAGATGAGTGGTGATACAGCCCTTGTGTCTGCTCCTCAGGGTCCCCGTGTGCCTGCAGCAGACACTGGGGTGAAGAAGCAGGTACACATGGGGACTCAGAGGAAGCGGCAAGGAGCTGCTGCTGCTGGGGGTGTTTGTTTTCACTTGGTCAGTTATTTGGAGAGATTAGGGGATGACATGGTTGCCTGCTTGGCAGAGCTACTGGGTTCTAGCACACCCAGTTTAGCTCTGCTTGTAACTTGGGAAATATGCAAAACCACCAAAGATATTTTTTATGATGTTTCTGCTGACAAATCCTGTGAAAAAATGTATGTATGTGTATATATACAGTGTATATATATATATATATATATATATATATAAATATATATATACAGTACAGACCAACAGTTTGGACACACCTTCTCATTTAAAGATTTTTCTGTATTTTCATGACTATGAAAATTGTACATTCACACTGAAGGCATCAAAACTATGAATTATCACATGTGGAATTACAGTGGTGGCCAAAAGTATTGGCACCCCTGCAATTCTGTCAGATAATACTCAGTTTCTTCCTGAAAATGACTGCAATCACAAATTCTTTGGTATTATTATCTTCATTTAATTTGCTTGCAAGGAAAAAACACAAAAGAGAATGAAGAAAAAATCAAATCATTGATCATTTCACACAAAACTCCAAAAATGGGCCAGACAAAAGTATTGGCACCCTCAGCTTAATACTTGGTTGCACAACCTTTAGCCAAAATAACTGCGAACAACCGCTTCCGATAACCATCAATGAGTTTCTTACAATGCTCTGCTGGAATTGTAGACCATTCTTCTTTGGCAAACTGCTCCAGGTCCCTGATATTTGAAGGGTGCCTTCTCCAAACTGCCATTTTGAGATCTCTCCACAGGTGTTCTATGGGATTCAGGTCTGGACTCATGGCTGGCCACCTTAGAAGTCTCCAGTGCTTTCTCTCAAACCATTTTATAGTGCTTTTGGAAGTGTGTTTTGGGTCATTGTCCTGCTGGAAGACCCATGACCTCTGAGGGAGTCCCAGCTTTCTCACACTGGGCCCTACATTATGCTGCAAAATTTGTTGGTAGTCTTCAGACTTCATAATGCCATGCACACGGTCAAGCAGTCCAGTGCCAGAGGCAGCAAAGCAACCCCAAAACATCAGGGAACTTCCGCCATGTTTGACTGTAGGGACCGTGTTCTTTTCTTTGAATGCCTCTTTTTTTTCCTGTACACTCTATGTTGATGCTTTTTCCCAAAAAGCTCTACTTTTGTCTCATCTGACCAGAGAACATTCTTCCAAAACGTTTTAGGCTTTCTCAGGTAAGTTTTGGCAAACTCCAGCCTGGCTTTTTTATGTCTCGGGGTAAGAAGTAGGGTCTTCCTGGGTATCCTACCATACAGTCCCTTTTCATTCAGACGCCGACGGATAGTACGGGTTGACACTGTTGTACCCTCGGACTGCAGGGCAGCTTGAACTTGTTTGGATGTTAGTCGAGGTTCTTTATCCACCATCCACACAATCTTGCGTTGAAATCTCTCGTCAATTTTTCTTTTCCGTCCACATCTAGGGAGGTTAGCCACAGTGCCATGGGCTTTAAACTTCTTGATGACACTGCGCACAGAAGACACAGAAACATTCAGGTCTTTGGAGATGGACTTGTAGCCTTGAGATTGCTCATGCTTCCTCACAATTTGGTTTCTCAAGTCCTCAGACAGTTCTTTGGTCTTCTTTCTTTTCTCCATGCTCAATGTGCTACACACAAGGACACAGGACAGAGGTTGAGTCAACTTTAATCCATGTTAACTGGCTGCAAGTGTGATTTAGTTATTGCCAACACCTGTTAGGTGCCACAGGTAAGTTACAGGTGCTGTTAATTACACGAATTAGAGAAGCATCACATGATTTTTCAAACAGTGCCAATACTTTTGTCCACCCCCTTTTTTAGGTTTGGTGTGGAATTATATCCAATTTGGCTTTAGGACAATTCTTTTTGTGTTTTTTCATTGAAGACAAATTAAATGAAGATAATAATACCAAAGAATTTGTGATTGCAATCATTTTCAGGAAGAAACTGAAGACAGGAAGACACGGTGGTTGGAACCAAAGATCTCAAATTTGAACTCATCAAACCAAAGCACAGATTTCCACAGGTCTAATGTCCATTCCTTGAGTTCTTTAGCCCAAACAAGTCTCTTATGTTTGTTGCCTGTCCTTAGCAGTGGTTTCCTAGCAGCTATTTTACCATGAAGGCCTGCTGCACAAAGTCTCCTCTTAACAGTTGTTGTAGAGATGTGTCTGCTGCTAGAACTCTGTGTGGCATTGACCTGGTCTCTAATCTGAGCTGCTGTTAACCTGCGATTTCTGAGGCTGGTGACTCGGATAAACTTATCCTCAGAAGCAGAGGTGACTCTTGGTCTTACTTTGCTGGGACGGTCCTCATGTGAGCCAGTTTCTTTGTAGCGCTTGATGGTTTTTGCAACTGCACTTGGGGACACTTTCAAAGTTTGACCAACTTTTCGCACTGACTGACCTTAATTTCTTAAAGTAATGATGGGCACTCGTTTTTCTTTACTTAGCTGCTTTTTTCTTGCCATAATACAAATTCTAACAGTCTATTCAGTAGGACTATCAGCTGTGAATCCACCAGACTTCTGCACAACACAACTGATGGTTCCAACCCCATTTATAAGGCAAGAAATCCCACTTATTAAACCTGAGAGGGCACTCCTGTGAAGTGAAAACCATTTCCGGTGACTACCACTTGATGCTCATCAAGAGAATGCCAAGAGTGTGCAAAGCAGTCATCAAAGAAAAAGGTGGCTACTTTGAAGAACCTAGAATATAAGACATATTTTCAGTTGTTTCACACTTTCTTGTTAAGTATATAATTCCACATGTGTTAATTCATAGTTTTGATGCCTTCAGTGTGAATGTACAATTTTCAAAGTAATGAAAATACAGAAAAATCTTTAAATGAGAAGGTGTGTCCAAACTTTTGGTCTGTACTCTACATATATATATATATTTTTTTTTCCCCATAGTTTATTAAAGGGGCTGTCCAGGCTTGAGGTTACTGTCATACTTTTGAATCCTCACAGCGCCCACACTGGTGTTGGGAGCGTTTGTGTACTCCCGGCCACATTCCAACTAGACGTGTCCAGTCTCGCTCAATACAATTGCAATGAGTGAGGCAGCACTCATCCATTCAGCATGTGCCTGCTTGCATGCAAATCACATACTTGTGGTCACATGGGCGTCCGCTACTGGCACTGGAGAATCTTCACAGGGCGCAATGCAGGCGCTGTGAGGATTCAAAAGTCTGATATTAACCTCAAGCCTGGACAACCCCTTCTTGATCTAAATGTTTGGCACTGATAAAATAAGAAAGCTTCTACTTGCCTCCTGTGCTTGGGGTTCTCGTGCGGTTGTTGTGACACATTACCCCGGCACCCAATCAGCGTTGGCGTCTCTGTCTCAGCCTTCGTACAGACTGAACATGAAGAGGAAGGGAGCAAACAGCCGCAGCCCTGGCCTCCTCTTCGTGTTCAATTTGTATGAAGGTGGGGACAGTGACACCAGCGATGATTGGGTGCCAGGGTCACGTGTCACAGCAACAGCATGGGACCTCCAACACCGCTGGAACGGTGCCAGCACGGGAGGCAAGTATAAGCTTTTAAAAAAATACATTTTATTATATATTAAAGGGATTGTCACTATTTTGGCAACCCCTTTTTAAAATAAAGTAGTCCACCTTGTAAAATAAAAATACAGTTCCAGTGACGTCGGCGCTAGGTTTCTTGGGGCTCACAAGGCATAACGCCAATCAGTGGCTGCTATCACGCTGCTGCACTCTCACTATTTCAATTTATCCAAGGTTCAGGCAAAGAAAGTGAGAGTGCAGCGGTCTAATAGCAGACGCTGATTGACTGCAAGGCTCACGTGGCATAACGTCACATGACACCTGGCGCCAACAATGCCAGCACTGGAAGGGAGTACGGATTGCTTTTATTTTACAAGGTGGAATATAGTAATTAAGAAGGTTTGTCTGAGTACTGGACAATTCCTTTAGCTCTACTGCCAGTATTCAGTTGTGTCTCCACACCCAATGTCATATCAGACAGTAGAGTGTACCTCAACATTAGGGCTGCGTTCACACATGCGTATGTTCTCTCATGCGAGAGAATCAAGCTGATTATGCTATTGACACTGAGATCAAATTCTGATCCTAGTGTTATTGCAGCACAGGTACAGAGAATATACAGTAATTTCTCCATCTTCTCATTGCCAGCGTCCACGGCAATAAGACTGCACTCGGGTGACATCCAAGTGCAGTCTGATGTTTCACTTGAACCCATAGACTTGTGTGGCTGCTCATGATCCGAATATCGGAGCCACCTGCAGCATGCCCTGAATCACCATGAGAAAAAAATTGCAGACCTGCACCGACCCAAAGTATAACATTGGGCAGAGTGCTATCTGATAAAACATTGCATAGCAGTCGGCCATGTTATCCGCCAGTGTGAGCGAGCCCTTATATTTATAAAAAGGCTTGCTTGTTTTGTGCTTGGTTAGACACTTTGTGCTCTGTCCAGCCTCAGCTTCGGCAGCGTCCACCTTTCTGAGGAGGACACAAGTGCTATCGACCATGCTTTTGTGCACGCCTCAGTAAGATGGACACTGTTAAAAGTGAGGTCAGGTAAAGCACAAAGTGACCCCGTCTGCTTCATTAAGGTCAACAGCCCCCTCACGAGTTGTGCTATTATCCTGTATTTCAGGGATTCAGACAGAAGCCCAGATGGAGCAACAGACGAGCGGCAAAAGCACAATATGAACACAGCCCTAACATGACAGGTCCACGCTCCTTGAAGGCCAAAATCGCACAGATAATAATTATGTGCTGTTGATTAATTGGGGCAATGAAAGGGGTTATCCAGGACTTTTGTATATTTTTTCTTAAGGGGCTAAGAATTTGCAGGCAGGAAGTTGCTAACTACCTGCCTGTTCTGCCCAGCACCGATCTCTGCCGACAGAGTGGTCATGGACGCTCCTGCCGGTGATTCTGCGGCTTCATTTGACCTCACTGTTAAGAGAGGTGAGGGGAACGCTTCTCAAGAGTTCAGCAGACATGCAGAACAATAAGTTGACTGTATTCTCTAATTGCTCCTATTAACCAAAAGCACAATATTTTGACCTATCATGTAATGTGCAGCTTTTATATTTTATTCATTATTTTTTGGAAATATTTTTTTTTCTGTTTTTAATTGTGTAGAAAACAATCTGATCGGAAATGCTGAATGGGTGTGGTTGGGGCGTGGATATGGGTGTAGTTAAGGGCATGGTTTAGAAATTGCCATGGTGCACTGTGTGCGTCGCAAATTTTGTCTCTCTTTCTCTTCTTTAAAAGTTGGGAGGTATGGCTGTATGGGAGGTATGGCTGTATGGGAGGTATGGCTGTATGGGAGGTATGGCGGTATGGGAGGTATGGCTGTATGGGAGGTATGGCTGTATGGGAGGTATGGCTGTATGGGAGGTATGGCTGTAAGGGAGGTATGGCTGTATGGGAGGTATGGCTGTACGGGAGGTATGGCTGTAAGGGAGGTATGGCTGTATGGGAGGTATGGCTGTATGGGAGGTATGGCTGTATGGGAGGTATGGCTGTATGGGAGGTATGGCTGTATGGGAGGTATGGCTGTATGGGAGGTATGGCTGTATGGGAGGTATGGCGGTATGGGAGGTATGGCTGTATGGGAGGTATGGCTGTATGGGAGGTATGGCTGTATGGGAGGTATGGCTGTATGGGAGGTATGGCTGTATGGGTGGTATGGCTGTAAGGGAGGTATGGCTGTACGGGAGGTATGGCTGTATAGGAGGTATGGCTGTATGGGAGGTATGGCTGTATGGGAGGTATGGCTGTATGGGAGGTATGGCTGTATGGGAGGTATGGCTGTAAGGGAGGTATGGCTGTATAGGAGGTATGGCTGTATGGGAGGTATGGCTGTATGGGAGGTATGGCTGTATGGGAGGTATGGCTGTAAGGGAGGTATGGCTGTATGGGAGGTATGGCTGTATGGGAGGTATGGCTGTATGGGAGGTATGGCTGTATAGGAGGTATGGCTGTATGGGAGGTATGGCTGTATGGGAGGTATGGCTGTATGGGAGGTATGGCTGTATGGGAGGTATGGCTGTATGGGAGGTATGGCTGTAAGGGAGGTATGGCTGTATAGGAGGTATGGCTGTATGGGAGGTATGGCTGTATGGGAGGTATGGCTGTATGGGAGGTATGGCGGTATGGGAGGTATGGCTGTATGGGAGGTATGGCTGTAAGGGAGGTATGGCTGTATGGGAGGTATGGCTGTATGGGAGGTATGGCTGTAAGGGAGGTATGGCTCTATGGGTGGTATGGCGGTATGGGAGGTATGGCTGTATGGGAGGTATGGCTGTATGGGAGGTATGGCTGTATGGGAGGTATGGCTGTATGGGAGGTATGGCTGTAAGGGAGGTATGGCTGTATGGGAGGTATGGCTGTACGGGAGGTATGGCTGTAAGGGAGGTATGGCTGTATGGGAGGTATGGCTGTATGGGAGGTATGGCTGTATGGGAGGTATGGCTGTATGGGAGGTATGGCTGTATGGGAGGTATGGCGGTATGGGAGGTATGGCTGTATGGGAGGTATGGCTGTATGGGAGGTATGGCTGTATGGGAGGTATGGCTGTATGGGAGGTATGGCTGTATGGGTGGTATGGCTGTAAGGGAGGTATGGCTGTACGGGAGGTATGGCTGTATAGGAGGTATGGCTGTATGGGAGGTATGGCTGTATGGGAGGTATGGCTGTATGGGAGGTATGGCTGTATGGGAGGTATGGCTGTAAGGGAGGTATGGCTGTATAGGAGGTATGGCTGTATGGGAGGTATGGCTGTATGGGAGGTATGGCTGTATGGGAGGTATGGCTGTAAGGGAGGTATGGCTGTATGGGAGGTATGGCTGTATGGGAGGTATGGCTGTATGGGAGGTATGGCTGTATGGGAGGTATGGCTGTATGGGAGGTATGGCTGTATGGGAGGTATGGCTGTAAGGGAGGTATGGCTGTATAGGAGGTATGGCTGTATGGGAGGTATGGCTGTATGGGAGGTATGGCGGTATGGGAGGTATGGCGGTATGGGAGGTATGGCTGTATGGGAGGTATGGCTGTAAGGGAGGTATGGCTGTATGGGAGGTATGGCTGTATGGGAGGTATGGCTGTAAGGGAGGTATGGCTCTATGGGTGGTATGGCGGTATGGGAGGTATGGCTGTATGGGAGGTATGGCTGTATGGGAGGTATGGCTGTATGGGAGGTATGGCTGTAAGGGAGGTATGGCTGTATGGGAGGTATGGCTGTATGGGAGGTATGGCTGTATGGGAGGTATGGCTGTATGGGAGGTATGGTTGTATGAGAGGTATGGCTGTATGGGAGGTATGGCTGTATGGGAGGTATGGCTGTATGGGAGGTATGGCTGTAAGGGAGGTATGGCTGTAAGGGAGGTATGGCTGTATGGGAGGTATGGCTGTATGGGAGGTATGGCTGTATGGGAGGTATGGTTGTATGAGAGGTATGGCTGTATGGGAGGTATGGCTGTATGGGAGGTATGGCTGTATGGGAGGTATGGCTGTAAGGGAGGTATGTCTGTATGGGAGGTATGGCTGTATGGGAGGTATGGCTGTAAGGGAGGTATGGCTGTATGGGAGGTATGGCTGTATGGGAGGTATGGCTGTAAGGGAGGTATGGCTGTATGGGTGGTATGGCTGTATGGGAGGTATGGCTGTATGGCAGGTATGGCTGTATGGGAGGTATGGCTGTATGGGAGGTATGGCTGTAAGGGAGGTATGGCTGTATGGGAGGTATGGCTGTATGGGAGGTATGGCGGTATGGGAGGTATGGCTGTATGGGAGGTATGGCTGTATGAGAGGTATGGCTGTATGGGAGGTATGGCTGTATGGGAGGTATGGCTGTAAGGGAGGTATGGCTGTATGGGAGGTATGGCTGTATGGGAGGTATGGCTGTAAGGGAGGTATGGCTGTATGGGAGGTATGGCTGTATGGGAGGTATGGCTGTATGGGAGGTATGGCTGTATGGGAGGTATGGCTGTATGGGAGGTATGGCTGTACGGGAGGTATGGCTGTAAGGGAGGTATGGCTGTATGGGAGGTATGGCTGTATGGGAGGTATGGCTGTATGGGAGGTATGGCTGTATGGGAGGTATGGCTGTAAGGGAGGTATGGCTGTATGGGAAGTATGGCTGTATGGGGGGTATGGCTGTATGGGAGGTATGGCTGTATGGGAGGTATGGCTGTATGGGAGGTATGGCTGTATGGGAGGTATGGCTGTATGGGAGGTATGGCTGTATGGGAGGTATGGCTGTATGGGAGGTATGGCTGTATGGGAGGTATGGCTGTATAGGAGGTATGGCTGTATGGGAGGTATGGCTGTATGGGAAGTATGGCTGTATGGGAGGTATGGCTGTATAGGAGGTATGGCTGTATGGGAGGTATGGCTGTATAGAAGGTATGGCTGTATGGGAGGTATGGCGGTATGGCAGGTATGGCTGTATGGGAGGTATGGCGGTATGGGAGGTATGGCGGTATGGGAGGTATGGCGGTATGGGAGGTATGGCGGTATGGGAGGTGTGGCTGTATGGGAGGTGTGGCTGTATGGGAGGTGTGGCTGTATGGGAGGTATGGCTGTATGGGAGGTATGGCTGTAAGTATATCAGTGACTTCATGGATGGAGCATAATATAAAATATTTAACATCAAACCTATTTTCAACCAAACAGTAATCTGATTTCAGGAGACCCCTCAGGTTTACAAATAAAGCCACATTATCTGGTGAATACATTAGAGAATATAGCGGGCACTTTCCATTTCATTTCTTACGCAGAAGATCAAATGATTCTTAGGCTCCTCATGCTTCATCTCCTACACAAGATATAAAATATTTAAAGGGGTTGTCTGGTTCAAATCCATAAGTCTGTAGTCACTCTGTTTGACTGCTGACTTATGAATTCCCCCAGAGCCCGCACTGTGTGCTGTGAGGATCCGCTGGTTTCTGATCCGGGACCTGACGGTATATACAGTACAGACCAAAAGTTTGGACACACCTTCTCATTTAAAGATTTTTCTGTATTTTCATGACTATGAAAATTGTACATTCACACTGAAGGCATCAAAACTATGAATTAACACATGTAGAATTATATACTTAACAAAAAAGTGTGAAAAAACTGAAAATATGTCTTATATTCTAGGTTCTTCAAAGTAGCCACATTTTGCTTTGATGACTGCTTTGCACACTCTTGGCATTCTCTTGATGAGCTTCAAGAGGTAGTCACCGGAAATGGTTTTCACTTCCCAGGTCTGCCCTGTCAGGTTTAATAAGTGGGATTTCTTCCCTTATAAATGGGGTTGGGACCATCAGTTGTGTTGTGCAGAAGTCTGGTGGATACACAGCTGATAGTCCTACTGAATAGACTGTTAGAAATTGTATTATGGCAAGAAAAAAGCAGCGAAGTAAAGAAAAATGAGTGGCCATCATTACTTTAAGAAATGAAGGTCAGTCAGTCTGAAAAATTGAGCAAACTTTGAAATTGTCCCCAAGTGCAGTTGCAAAAACCATCAAGCGCTACAAAGAAACTGGCTCACATGAGGACCGCCCCAGGAAAGGAAGACCAAGAGTCACCTCTGCTTCTAAGGATAAGTTTATCCGAGTCACCAGCCTCAGAAATCGCAGGTTAACAGCAGCTCAGATTAGAGACCAGGTCAATGCCACACAGAGTTCTAGCAGCAGACACATCTCTACAACAACTGTTAAGAGGAGACTTTGTGCAGCAGGCCTTCATGGTAAAATAGCTGCTAGGAAACCACTGCTAAGGACAGGCAACAAGCAGAAGAGACTTGTTTGGGCTAAAGAACAAAAGGAATGTACATTAGACCAGTGGAAATCTGAGCTTTGGTTTGATGAGTCCAAATTTGAGATCTTTGGTTCCAACCACCATGTCTTTGTGCGACGCAGAAAAGGTGAACGGATGGACTCTACATGCCTGGTTCCCACCGTGAAGCATGGAGGAGGAGGTGTGATGGTGTGGGGGTGCTTTGCTGGTGACACTGTTGGGGATTTATTCAAAATTGAAGGCATACTGAACCAGCATGGCTACCACAGCATCTTGCAACGGCATGCTATTCCATCAGGTTTGCGTTTAGTTGGACCATCATTTATTTTTTAACAGGACAATGACCCCAAACACACCTCTAGGCTGTGTAAGGGCTATTTGACCAAGAGGGAGAGTGATGGGGTGCTACGCCAAATGATCTGGCCTTTACAGTCACCAGACCTGAACCCAATCGAGACGGTTTGGGGTGAGCTGGACCGCAGAGTGAAGGCAAAAGGGCCAACAAGTGCTAAGCATCTCTGGGAACTCCTTCAAGATTGTTGGAAGACCATTTCCGGTGACTACCTCTTGAAGCTCATCAAGAGAATGCCAAGAGTGTGGAAAGCAGTCATCAAAGCAAAAGGTGGCTATTTTGAAGAACCTAGAATATAAGACATATTTTCAGTTGTTTCACACTTTTTTGTTAAGTATATAATTCTACATGTGTTAATTCATAGTTTTGATGCCTTCAGTGTGAATGTACAATTTTCATAGTCATGAAAATACAGAAAAATCTTTAAATGAGAAGGTGTGTCCAAACTTTTTTGTCTGTACTGTATGTGTAATACATACTCCTGGCCAGGGTCCATCTTGTGGGCATCACCTCGCTCCATACACTTGCATAGAGCAAGGCCGTGCTATGACAGAGGTTGTGGTCATCTAGAGGGTGTGGCCTCGCTCCATACACTTGCATAGAGCAAGGCCGTGCTACGACAGTGGTTGTGGTCATCTAGAGGGTGTGGCCTCGCTCCATACACTTGCATAGAGCAAGGCCATGCTACGACAGTGGTTGTGGTCATCTAGAGCAGGGGTCCTAAAACTACGGCCCGCGGGCCACATGCGGCCCGCGGAGGACTTTTATCCGGCCCGCCGGGCTATGGGCGGAGGAGAGGGGAGCCGTGTCAGCGCCCACCCTTCTCCCCCGCTTGCTCAGGGCCCCGGCAGGCGGATACTTACCTGTCCCCATGCCTCTGCAGATCTGCTGTCTTCCTGCTCTGCGCTTCCTGTGACGTCTCAGGTCAGAGGGTGCGGTGACGTCTTTACACCGCGCCCTCCCGAGTGTCGTCACAGGCAGCGCAGAGCGGGCCGCCGCCGCCGCGACGCTGGAGTCCAGACCAGAGTAGAGCAGCGGTAGCAAGTGAGAAGTGAGGTGAGTATTGGATTTTTTTTTTTTATGTATGGAGGCATAGGTCATTATATGGAGGGGTGACATCCTGCAAGGGGTATAATATGGGGGGGGTGACATCCTGCATGGGGCATCATATGGGGGGTGATATCCTGCATGGGGCATTATATGGGGGGGGGGTGACATGCTGCATGTGGCATTATATGGGGGGGTGACATGCTGCATGGGGCATTATATGGGGGGGTGACATGCTGCATGGTGCATTATATGGGGGGGTGACATGCTGCATGGGGCATTATATGGGGGGGTGACATGCTGCATGGGGCATTATATGGGGGGGTGACATGCTGCATGGGGCATTATATGGGGGGGTGACATGCTGCATGGGGCATTATATGGGGGGGTGACATGCTGCATGGGGCATTATACGGGGGTGTGTGACATGCTGCATGGGGCATTATAAAGACAGGGGAGTGATATCCTGCATGGGGCATTATATGGGGGGTGACATCCTGCATGGGGCATTATATGGGGGGTGACATCCTGCATGGGGCATTATATGGGGGGTGACATCCTGCATGGGGCATTATATGGGGGGTGACATCCTGCATGGGGCTTTATATGGGGGGGAAAGGGACATCCTGCATGGGGCATTATATGGGGGGAAAGGGACATCCTGCATGGGGCATAATATGGGGGGAAAGGGACATCCTGCATGGGGCATAATATGGGGGGAGGTGACATGCTGCATGGAGCATAATATGGGGGGGTGACATGCTGCATGGGGCATAATATGGGGGGGTGACATGCTGCATGGGGCATTATATGGGGGGGGTGACATGCTGCATGGGGCATTATATGGGGGGTGGCATCCAGCATGGGGCATTATAAGGGGGGAACAGCCTGCATGGGGCATTATAAGGGGTGGAACAGCCTGCATATTGCATTATAAGGGGGAAACAGCCTGCCTATTGGGAACATTTACCTGCCCATTGAGGACCTATGCTGCCTATTGGGGATATTTACCTGCCTATTGGGGATATTTACCTGCCTATTGGGGACATTTACCTGCCTATTGGGGACCTATGCTGCCTATTGGGTACATTTACCTGCCTATTGGGGACCTATGGTGTCTATTGGGTACATTTACCTGCCTATTGAGGACCTATGCTGCCTATTGGGGATATTTATCTGCCTATTGGGGATATTTACCTGCCTATTGAGGACCTATGCTGCCTATTGGGGATATTTACCTGCCTATTGGGGATATTTACCTGCCTATTGGGGATATTTACCTGCCTATTGAGGACTTATGCTGCCTATTGGGGATATTTACCTGCCTATTGGGGATATTTACCTGCCTATTGAGGACCTATGCTGCCTATTGGGGATATTTACCTGCCTATTGGGGATATTTACCTGCCTATTGGGGACCTATGCTGCCTATTGGGGATATTTACCTGCCTATTGAGGACATATGCTGCCTATTGGGTACAGTTACCTACCTATTGAAATACCGGTTGATTTAACTTTACTTGTTCTTCATTTTAAATATTGTATTTGTTCCTGTATTGTTTTTTTTACTACAATATAAGATATGTGCAGTGTGCATAGGAATGTGTTTATAGTTTTTTTTAAAAACAATATTCCGGCCCTCCAATGGTCTGAGGGACCGTGAACTGGCCCCCTGTTTAAAAGTTTGAGGACCCCTGATCTAGAGGGTGTGGCCTCGCTCCATACACTTGCATAGAGCAAGGCCGTGCTATGACAGTGGTTGTGGTCATCTAGAGGGTGTGGCCTCGCTCCATACACTTGCATAGAACAAGGCCGTGCTACGACAGTGGTTGTGGTCATCTAGAGGGTGTGGCCTCGCTCCATACACTTGCATAGAGCGAGTCCGTGCTACGACAGTGGTTGTGGTCATCTAGAGGGTGTGGCCTCGCTCCATACACTTGCATAGAGCAAGGCCGTGCTACGACAGTGGTTGTGGTCATCTAGAGGGTGTGGCCTCGCTCCATACACTTGCATAGAGCAAGGCCATGCTACGACAGTGGTTGTGGTCATCTAGAGGGCGTGGCCTCGCTCCATACAATTGTATGGAAGTGAGGCCACGCCCACTGGCCAGGCCATAGCCATGAGTATATATAACACATGCGTACCCTCCTTTGCTGCCATATAAGGTGTCACCATGACTTCAGGCAAAATTTATGTGTCCTGATATAGTGTAAAGGGTACACGTTGATTATAGAGGTTTTTTTTTCCCCCAGAGTAATTTAGGTGGCCCCCTTCTCTTGTTACCTATGACCTTTTGTGCTGGAAGGTGAAATAGTACCTATAGAAATAGTACCTACAGCATAGCACTTTAGTTGGGCTAAACTGTACAGCATAGTAATTTAATGGTGATAACATTGGGCATTAGTCCATTATTTTAAATTTGGCTGCTTGGAGTTGACCCTTCAAAGCTAAATAGGTAGTTTGTATTCTGTCTTTTTATGGGGTGTTATGTTTGTATGTTTTAAGACTTGTATCAATAAAATTATGCTTTTTTTACCCTCCGGTCGTGGCTCAGAAACCAGCGAATCCCCACAGCGCACAGTACGGACTATGGGGGGTGCATTATACTATATGGAGGACTATGAATAACAAAATAAAAAATGAATTTGGCACTCCAAGTATATGTGAAAATAATGTGTTTCTTATACAGGTTCCTCTGTGTGCATAAATTAACATTTCGACCTATATCTGGCCTTCTTCAGTACAGTCTGGAGTTCAGCAACATGTCTATGTGGGATGGAAACATATGACCAGGGAGACAAGATGCGCTGTATGCAGATGGTGTTAAAGGGCGCAGGAGTATCGATGGCGCTCACTGACATATTAATAGCAATAGATTCACTAGGTACATTTTAGGAAAAAATGCACCTGCACCATATTATGGCCCAAAAATGGGGGTGAATGTTTAATTCCACTCCAAATAATCAATGTATAGCAATCAGACAAATAGGAATTTTTGGCAAAAAAGTTAAACACTTTATTAGACGATCATATAAAATACACACACATGATTAATAAAGGATGACAACCACACACCCATAACTGAGTGACATATGCATGAAATATCATTAATGTAAACCATATACAGTGCTCAAAAGTTTACATCACTCGGCAGAATTTTTCCTTTCTTGGCCTTGTTTCAGAGAATATGAATGATAACAAAAAACTTTTTCTCTACTCATGATTATTGGTTGGGTGAAGCCATTTATTGTCAAACTACTGTGATTTTTCTTTTTAAATCTTAATGACAACCAAAAACATCCAAATGACCCTGATCAAAAGTTCACATACCCCAGTTCTTAATACCGTGTATTGCCCCCTCTAACATCAATGACAGCTTGAAGTCTTTTGTGGTAGTTGTTGATGAGGTTCTTTTTTTTCTCAGATGGTAAAAAGCCTCCAGTTCCTGTAAATTCCTGGGCTGTCTAACATGAACTGCACGCTTGAGATCTCCCCAGAGTGGCTCAATGATATTGAGGTCAGGAGACTGAGATGGCCACTCCAGAACCTTCACTTTGTTTTGCTGTAGACAATGACAGGTCGACTTGGCCTTGTGTTTTGGATCGTTGTCATGTTGGAATTTCCAAGTAGGTCCCATGCGCAGCTTCCAGGCTGATGAGTGCAAATTTGCCTCCAGCTTTTGCTGATAACGTGCTGCATTCATCTTTCCTTCAACTTTTACCAAGTTTCCTGTGCCTTTGTAGCTCACACATCCCCAAGACATCAGCGATCCACCTCTGTGCTTTATTGTAGGAATGGTGTTCTTTTCATCATAGGCCTTGTTGACCTCTCTCCAAATGTAACGTTTATGGTTGTGGCCAAAAAGTTCAATTTTGGTCTCATCACTCCAAATTACCTTGTTCCAGAAGTTTTGAGGCTTCTCGCTGTGCTGTTTGCCGTATTGTAGGCCAGATACTTTGTGGCATTTGCGCAGTAATGGCTTTCTCCTGGCAACTCGACCATGCAGCCTATTCTTCTTCAAGAACCTCCTTATTGTGCATTTTGAAACAGCCACACCGCTAGTTTTCAGAGAGTGCTGAATTTCAGTTGATGTTATTTGTGGGTTTTTCTTTGCATCCTGAACAATTTTCCTGGCAGTTGTGGCCGCAATTTTTGTTGGTCTACCTGACCGTCTACCTACGCTTTTACAGAGCCCCTGATTTTCCATTTGTTAATTAAAATTTGAACGCTGCTGACTGGCATTATCAATTCCTTGGATATCTTTTTGTATCCCTTTCCTGTGTTATACAGTTCAACTACCTTTTCCCGTAGATCCATTGACAATTCTTATGCTTTCCCCATGACTCCAGAAACGTCAGTGGCTGGATGAAAGATGCAAGGGTCTGTCTGGATCCCAGAAACTCACTCAGCTTTTATGCACACTCACTGATTATAAGCAAACAAGTCACATGTGAGGATGTTACCTTTAGTAGCCATTCAAACCCATTTGTGTCAAATTCTGTGCATGTTATCAGGCCAAAATCACCAGGGTATGTGAACTTATGATCAGCGTCATTTGGATGTTTTTGGTTGTCATTAAGATTTAGAAAGAGAAAACACAGTAGTCTAACAATAAATGGCTTCACCCAACCAATAACCATGAGTGAAGAAATAGTTTTTTGTTCTCATTCATATTCTCAGAAACAAGGCCAAGAAAGGAAAAATTCTGCCATGGTATGTAAACTTTTGAGCACAACTGTTGGTCTCAATGGAAGAAAGTACAACAATAATTCTGTGGCGGTGAAGATATGTAGTGGGTGTGATCTATAGCATAATTGTAGATATCACTATGGACATATAGATTCCACACCCAGGAACACCCTTAATTGTAGTTATCAATTAGTCATACCCCTAATATTGCACTCTTACCCATATAGAGCCATGTATATTTCTGTGTTTGTCACTATAGATATTATCATTAATATGCCATAAATAAGAAACAATCTTAATATCCTTCTAATATCGCATAATGTGGTCTCTCCACTGTGCTGTATACAGTTAATACAATGCTCCTGTGCACCATCTTGTGGCCTTTTTTGAGTATTACGCTCCCACTATGCACAGTGTTCATTTCTCTCAACTATGAATGCTAGACTACTTTTGCAGATCGACCCGGCAGCACGCATGCACATCTGGTTCTTCGTCTCAACCCAGTTTGTGACACGGCCGGTCACGTGACGCCAGTGTTGGCAAGCTCCTGGATGTCACCAGTTTGCGCATGCACCAATACACGCCGCGTCCCTCTCCTATTTGCTAGTGCTGCATTGTTATACTCCCTCTTCCTATAATGATGCCACCCCCTGATGAAGACATTGTCAAAATGCGTGTTCTGGTCAGCGCATCGCAAGGGAGCTCCTGCTGTGAACCAAGTATGTGCTAAACTAATTTTTTCCCATCCATCCTGAGTGTATGCTGACTATTTGACCATGCAATATATGGGAATATCTTTACCTTTTACTCCAATCTTGTATACTTGACCATTATTTAGTCACCATACACACTGTATCTTATGATTGCATCATTAATATTATATATGTATTTTTATACATATTTCCTTATATATATTTCTGATGATGGTTACGTTCAATATACTATATTTGTGATTTTCTACTAAGCACAGAGTCTCCTTTACATTTTCATATACACTATTTTTATTTATGATGTTTTCTGTTTTTTGTATGTCCACTACACCTTTCTACTTGATCAATACAGTTAATCTTTTATGACATTTATTTATGACTCGCTATATTGACTTAATTATTGTTTTTTTGTGTCCCTTCTATCCATTGCAAAAAATAGTATACAATTTATTAATTTTACTCACTTATATAGTGCCAGTAATTCCAAAGCGCTTTACAGATATTATCATCACTGTCCCCATTGGGGCTCACAATCTAAACTCTCTATTGGTCTGTCTTTGAAGTGTGGGAGGAAATCAAAGCACCCACGGGGAGAATATACAAACTGCTTGCAGATGTTGTCTTTTTAAGATATTTTACAATGCTATTAAGATATTTTATTTTTTAATTTATTAATAGTAATTTTATTTGTTATAAAATCGCTTTGTAGAAACATGTACATTTTACAACACTTGTGTATCATTTTTCCAGCCCACCCTCAATAAACAGGAAAAGGTGGAGAAAGAAAGCAGAAAAGGGAATGGGTTAAAAAAAAACTAGGGAGGGGAGAGGGCAGGAAGATTTGATGACTTTAATAGACTTATTATATACCAGTCAGGCGCATCCTTTTAGCATAAAAACATAAATAATGTGTACGTTAACAAATGTCTATATATGATGTGAACATTGTCTTACTGGTCAGGTCCCATAGAAACATCAAACATGAGGGGTATACCTGCCATAGAAGGAGCCTGTCTGCAGACAGACGGCATTAGCCTGCAGGCAGAGGAGTCATTTGTAGATAAATACTATATTAAACATGTGCAGCAATCTAATTGGAAGAGCGGCTGCAGGGAGAAAATAAAGTTACACTCTCCCTGCAGCCGCTCCCTTCCAGTCATCAGGGCTCGGACAGTGAAGAGTCAGTGATCTCTACACACTGAGTGCTCTGTAATCACATCCACCGCTCCGACATCCATAGAGCAGGATGTCAATGAGAAAGAAGGGGGAGATTACAGCTCGCTCACAGTGTAGTGATCGCTGACTGCTCACTGCCCGGTGCTGCCCAAGAACAGGAAACAAGCGGCTGCAGGGAGAATACAACTTCATTATTCCCCACTTCCAATTAGATGACCCACATTGTATAAAACAGCTTTTATCTGCAGATTTATATTTTTGCAGAGAGGTTTCTTTTAAGACTCTAAAGTTATAAATCTGTTATACAGCTCGTCCCAATCATATAATGTGAGCAGTTCTGTTCCCATCTCTGTGTATACACTGTGTAATGTGAATGTATTGTGCTCTGTGAACTGTATATGGGGCACAGAGAATGATACTTGCCACACGATGACCAGTAACGGATGATGTAATCCAGTCAATCCAGGAAAAATGAATAAAGGGGCAATGGGGGAGGGTACAAATGGGAAGGAAAGGGAAAAATATGACAAAACACTGCGCTTCTAAGGCTGAAAACTCTGCGGATGCTCCTTGTAGACAAGTCGCTGCGTCGCTCTCTCCCAACTGTCACCTGAGATACAAATGATAACATTACAGATGTCAGGAGCGACCAGTAACTGCCAATCACCTGCAGTCACATGACCTCCTCACTGCAGCCAGCACATTCCTCTTACATGGGAAACCTTCCAGTAAAGATTTAGCCGCGATTCACCAAGACCGGCCGTTCTCATGTCGGAACGTGCTGGTTTCTGGCCCTTAGTCTGACATTTATTGGTTAGACATTGTGCCTGCATGAGCTCCTGAGTCTGTTTTGGGCATTTGCAGTAACTGGGGCTAATACTGAGGTGATGGAGGTTTCCCTTTTGTCAAAGAATTATAGCAGAGTCTGGAGATTCATTAAATACAAACACTGTGGCCCGATTCATCATTTGTGATTTATTCAAGTCACTTTTCTTTTTTGTTTTGTGGCATTTACTAGTGTTTTTTTCATAAAATTCTTCAATATGGCATACGCGGTCAAGCACTGTCAGGAGGGGGGCTTATTGCAGAAGGGTCAGCAATTATAGACAGGGGCATAACTACAATAGGTGCAGGGGTTGCAATCACATCTGGACTCTAGAGCCTAGAGGGCCCAAAACGTCCCTTTGGTCTGTATGAAAAGACCAATACTATTAAAGACTTGCAATAATTGGGGGCCCTGTTGGAGCTTTTACATTGGGGCCCATGAGCTTCAAGTTACTCCACTGATTATAGGAAGTATTGAGAAAGTGCAAGTTCAGCGAAGGTTCCTGAGTGAGTTAAAAAAAGGCCGAGCCTTGAGGATCAGTCAGATTGTTTGCAGAGGTAACAGCTCTTATCTAGTGAGAAAGCAGGCGGCAGGGAAGCTCTTAAAGGAAATCTGTGAGGTTGAAGAACACTATTGACCTGCAGATAGATGGTTGATCTGTTTTTGGATTGCTTTACTAATGAATCAGAATTTTTTCTGAAACTCTGAGTGCCGGATTTTTTCTTCTTTGAGTACATGGAGTGTTATCATATTCTGGCACCATATTTTTATAAAGAGTGACGTACATCCTACTTACATATTATAGGTTTCAGGTATATGATGATGACATTGATCACGTTACTGTACTTGGACCGCATGACCCCTCACATGGGGGGGTTACACAATCTGAACTGCCCGGGCCCTGGCCACCCTTAATCCACCCCTGGTAGCTGTGTCTTTCATATAGAAATGTACTGAGTTTTGGCTAAACTTACAGTTAGTTTCTTGCAGTGTGTTGCCAGCACTGTGACCTTGGAGATTGGACGCACCATTCGCTAGTGATGAGCAGCTTTTTTCTTATGCACAATAAAATTGCATTAATTTTATTTATTTATTATACCTTGCTGATATAGCGCCATCATATTCCACAGCACTTTACATACATTATCATCGATGTCAGTTTATCTTTGGAGTGTGGGAGGAAACCGGAGAACCCGGAGGAAACCCACGCAAACCCGGGGAGAACATACAAACTCCTTGCAGATGCTGTCCTTGGTGGGATTTGCATGGCCAGTATAGCTCTGAATCGGCGTACACGACAGAGTGTTCAAGTTCCTGCCAATATCCAGCAACTTTGCACAGTCATTGATGAGAGGACCAACATTTCACAACCAACAACCTGATCAACTCTAAGCGAAGGAGATGTGTTTGCACCGCGTGAGGCAAATGGTGGTCACACCAGATACTGATTGGTTTTCTGAGATAATGACTTTTGTGTTTCCATTGGCTGTAAGCCATAATCATCAACATTAACAGAAATCAACACTTGAAATAGATCATTCTGTAATGACTCTATATAATGAGTTTCACTTTTTGTATTGAAGAACTGAAATGAATTAACTTTTTGATGATATTCTAATTTTGTGAAATGCACCTGTATATAAGAAGGAAGGATCCTGCTATAATTGAACTTTTGATATATTTTTTTGTCATTTTACATACAGTTTAAATAATTTAATATTTTGATAAACTAGACTTTTTTTGGACACGACAATACTAAGTAAATGTTTTTTTTATTTCAACTTTGTATTTTCTTAATTTTTAAATAGGGAAAAGAGGCATCTAAATGGTTGACGACAACGATCGGAGCTAGCTCCAGCCAAAGCTGTCAGAGAAAGATGCCGGCTCTGTATCGCATACTGGGCATCTGCCGCTTATGAAGGGCTCTCAGCTCCTCACCATTGCAGCCTATGGCTATGTGCCCACGATGCAGATTTTGTGCGTTTTTTGTGTGGTTTTTTTTTCCGTGTGGAAATGTAGCAGAAGCGCATTGCACATCTCAGGATTTTTTCTGCTCGGATTTTAGGTGTGGAAAAAAACGCAGCATGTCCATTCTTTATGCGTTTCAGCATGCGGATTTGCCTATACAATGCATTTGAAAAACGCATGGCAAATCCGCAAGTAAAAATGCTTCAAAAGCGCGTGTAAAATCAGCATGCGTTTTTACTGCCAAGGACATGCAGAAATGCTGCGGAAAATTTCTGCTTCATTTCTGCACTGTGGGCACATAGCCTATCACTGGGCTCTGAGGTTTAGTTGGTGCAGAAAGGGGCAGCAGCAGAAACCCACAATAACAAACATCAAGAGCAGCGGCAGAGAGTCACCACTGGACCTGTGGAGGGTGAGTAGAGCGCATTTTGCTTGTTTTTTAAATAAACTGCAGCTGGGGAACAGAGGTCTTCCAAATCTGGAATACCCATTTAACCTCTGGAAGCCTCGGGGGTAAACAAATAATTCTCAGAAAATCCTTTTCACCAAAAGTCCTGGCAGCACCCCAGGCAAAAACTATAGTACCCCATTATAATAGTCCGCCCGGCACCACTGGGCTCTGTCCTGCGTCGGATCTCTCAGGCTTTGGCTATAAACAGAAATGACAAAACTATGTCTTTTTTGGAAGCGGAAAATCCAATGAGATTTTCAGGAGGAATTTGCGTTGCTTTTTCTGTTTGTTTTGGGGTTCTTTTCTTGAAGCGTTATTGAAGTATTTTCTCCTTATGGTCTTTTGCAGCCTGTGACAGTGTCGAGTTTGGAGAAGATTCCATGAGAATCCGCCTCACAGAAGTGACGTTAATTATTATTATTTTTTATTTTGTGCAGTGAGGTTTTTAATGTTTAGTCAGAAAAACTCTCAAAATAATTCACAATATGAACAGCCGTGTGGATATTCCACAGCAATGAATATGAGGAGTAGTCAGAGTATCTGAAGCAGTTTTTTACGTGGATTTTGAAGCGGATCTGACACAATATCCATGTAGAAAACTGTGTGTGAACTTCGCTCAAGGTAGATAATAAAGAGGTTGTCTCCACGTTGATCTTCAGCACCCCGATCCCCATCCTCCCGACTTCTGGTTGCCCGGTTGCCGATGCTGTCCTGCTTGATTGACAGGTCAGACATGTGGCAATGTAGCATCGCTGAACCCAAATGGTGCACCCTCCGATGCTGACACATGAGGCATCTTTACCGCTGCAGCCCCGGAGAGTGCAGGGTACTAAATCCCGGCAGCCTCAAATCAGTGTGTACAAGCTCTATAGAAAACAGCTTGTAAGCGCTGCACTCCTAGCACAGCAGTGGCCGGTAACCTAGGCAACGAGCAGTAAACAAAACTAAAATTCCTCCTCTCCTTGAGAATGAAAAGGATTTTTTAAAAACAAGTAAATCACAAAGCTGCTGCTTTTTATAAACAATTCTTCCCATTGATGAGGTCACTTTTATTGGGCTGCTACTACTAGAGAACAAATGGCGTTTCCACCTGTCATTGACTCCCTTTACATGTGGTAATTAAGCACCAGCAATAACCCCGCGGGTACAGCACATTACGGCCATATACGGAGATGACACGGCCTCTCTGCTCGCTGCCTTGTTACGGTGCACCCCTCCGCTATGCGCTTGGTATGGTCCCGGGTATAAATGCGCACTGCCCCGCCCCCTGGACGCTGTAGTGGCAGCTGTCGGCTGTGAGGTGCAGCAGTCATGGCTTCTTGGAGGTTTCTCAGCTCCTCCGTCGTGCTGTGTCCCGGAGTGCAGGGACCGTGTGCCGCAGCAGACCATGCGTCAGAGCAATGAGCGCTGGAGGTGGGTATGACAGCCATGGTGGACAGTGGCCGCCTCCTGTGTGTGGTGTGAGGACTGCTGTGTATTACTAGGTGTGAGGCTGGAGTGTGCGGTGTCCCCTGTGAAGGGCATAGGACGGGACAGTGTACGTGACTTTGCAGCAGTGTAGTAATGTGCGCCGCCCATCAGCACGTACTCACTGCTCCAGTGACAGCAGGTGACACCCAGGACTGTGACCGTGTGCACGGGGTCTGCCAAGCCCCTGCACAGGTTACACTTCCACTACTGTACCCTCTGTACAGACTGAATTGTCACACAGCTCTGCTGGCTATTGTCCTCTGTTATCAGCCACTTTCAGGTCACTTTGTTTTTTCTTTGTAGTATTCTTGCTATGATCTGTCCTTTTTGTGTCTTTTCTGTTTAGGTATCCCCACTGATGAGGAGTAGGCGACGGGCCTGGAGAGGAAGGTCCTGAACGCTTTGAAGAAGGGAGAGGTATATGACCTAATGAAGATAATTAAGACTGAAATGTACAACTGGGGACGCTAGAGTGCTACTCCCCTCCATTAGAGTGCTACTCCCCTCCATTAGAGTGCTACTCCCCTCCATTAGAGTGCTACTCCCCTCCATTAGAGTGCTACTCCCCTCCATTAGAGTGCTACTCCCCTCCATTAGAGTGCTACTCCCCTCCATTAGAGTGCTACTCCCCTCCATTAGAGTGCTACTCCCCTCCATTAGAGTGCTACTCCCCTCCATTAGAGTAGGTCTAGGACCAGGCTGAGCCATGTTCACACACTTATATCTTACTCCTTGTGTTTACTGTTTGTTTTTGTTTTTTTTTACAATTTTCTTGTATTGTGCCAAGTAGTGGACAAACCCTCCTTACTATATCCCTCAGTGTAAAATGGAAACAAACTCCCCTCCTGTGCGGGTGCCATTCTAGCAATGTGAGTGCTGGGTCTCCCTGGTCTCCCATGATATTTGTATACCGTGTGAGTGCTGCAGCCAGTCTGCTGCTAATGGGCCACTGTTCTCACACTTTCCTCTGATGTCCAAAGTTCATCTCCAGGAAGTGTGAGCGAAGCAGCCTGTTAGCGGCTGCTGATTATTCCATATGGGACCGGGAGACCTATTGCTGACACTGTTGGAACGACGCTGGTGTGAAACTGGAGTTTGTTTTATACCGGGTAATACAGCCTTTAAGAAAGGGGTTGTCAAGTCTTGGACAAACCTTTTAATATCCTTGTGTGTTTAGAGGAACAAACATTGGCTTTGCCCACTTCTCAAAGTTGTCTAAGCTGGCTGGGACACACATGTGTCAAGAAACTATTTGCTTTCAGCAACAAAAAGTTGTGCAAAAATGTAGCGAGATTCCAGGTTTTACAGTAGAAACCTGGTGACACTTGATGAGTCTGGGACAAAGTGAAACTGGCTGAAGAGGGGTCCCCGTCTTCAGATGCATCTGTAGGTCTTGTGCTTGTGATGTAAAGTTTGGGTCCTGGTGACATCCCCTATACTTTATTGGTGTAGCTGCTAGTCACACCCCGGTGTATATGGGGCATTATTAGTGACCTGCTAGACAGTCTAGCCACAGGGAACACACATCTGGTCACTTCTGTGTTCTGTAGTCATGCTTCCCAGGTCCTATTTCTTCGCGCTTTTTTATTTAATCCCTTATATAGCGCCTTTAATTCCGAAGCACTTTACCGACATTATCACTGACCCCATTGGGGCTCATAATCTAAATTCTCTATCAGTATGTCTTTGAAGTTTGGGAGTAAATTAGATGAAACCCACGCAAACACAGGGAGAACATACAAACTCCTTGCAGATGTTGTCCTTGGTGGGATTTGAAGCCAGGACCCTATTACAGAGTGGGGAACTAGGAGAAACTGGATACTTTTTCCAGCGTATAAAACAGGATGGGATATGTAGTCTAGGAATGATGGCCGTATCCACAAATAGGCATGAGAAGAATTTTTTTATTATTATTATTTATTTATTTTACTATGACCTAAAAACTAACAGGCAGGTAGTTGCTAACTGTCTGTCTGTGCCTGGTGTCTGTCTCTGCCAGCACAGAGCGGTCAGACTGCTCCTGCTGGCGATTCAGCGGCTTCCACGGACGTCTTGTCAACAGAGCAGCTTCTTCTCTTCTGCTCTGTTGACAGCCAGCTTCCTTTTCCCAAAGTAAAAATAAAATGGCCCTGGACAACCCATTTAATGATACTTTGGCAGCATCGTTTAATAACGTTGTTCTACCTTGCTTCTCACTGTGAAGGACTCCAAACATCTGTCATGTGGCAACAACTCAAGGGGTAATGCCACCAGATTACTTTTTTTACGTTCTTTCTCATGCACCCTCTCCACAGGTCCTCAGTGCATATGGATGTCATAAAGCAGAATGGGGTGCTAACCATGTACCCATCACTTTAGACATCATAGTGGGGAGGAAGGGTTTCTCCTGCTGTTGACATACCTGGCCTCCATTACATTGATCACTGCTGGCAGGAGTATTATAATAAGTTTGTCCTACGACAGCTTCTTTCCAGACCTTATTATAAGATGGTGGTCTTGCTTCAACACACGGTAAATAGTGCAGGTCTGAGATTAGGCAATGTACTGTATAGCTGTGCATGGGATATATTGTGCTGATTTCAGTGGATCAACCATGTAAGTACAGCAGTGCCTATCATGAGTTTCAGGCCTTGTTCCAGTTATTCCTTTGTTTCCAGGAGAAGTAAAGCAAATGACCGACCTCTTATACAAATGTGGATTAAGGTCAAAGTCCATAATGAGTCCTTTGCAGGAATCTCTCAGTGTATCTGGATTCATGACAAGACATTGCTAAATTATTTTGTTCAGTGTCTTTAAATAAACGTTTGTGTTCTTTACATATACAGGTGCATCTCACAAAATTAGAATATCATCAAAAATTTAATTTATTTCAGTTCTTCAATACAAAAGCTGAAACTGATATTATAGTCATTACAAACATAGTGATCTATTTCAAGTGTTTATTTCTTTTAATGTTGATGATTATGGCTTACAGCCAATGAAAACACAAAACTCATTATCTCAGTAAAGTAGAATAATTAATAAAAAACACCTGCAAAAGCTTCCTAAGCGTTTAAAAGGGTCCCTTAGTCTGTTTCAGTAGGCTCCACAATCATGGGGAAGACAGCTGACTTGACAGATGTCCAGAAGGCAGTCACTGACACAATCCACAAGGAGGATAAGCCACGAAAGGTCATTGCTAAAGAAGCTGGCTGTTCAGAGTGCTGAATCCAAGCATATTAATGGAAAGTTGAGTGGAACAAAAAAGTGTGTAGAAAAAGGTGCACAAGCAATCTGGATAACCGCAGCCTTGAAAGGATTATTAACAAAAGACCGTTCAAAAATTTTGGGGAGACTCACAAGGAGTGGACGGCTGCTGGAGTCATTGCTTCAAGAGCCACCACACACAGACGTATCCAGGACATGGGCTACAAGTGTCGCATTCCTTGTGTCAAGCCACTCATGACCAATAGACAACGCCAGAAGCGTCTTACCTGGGCCAAGGAGAAAAAGACCTGGATTGTAGCTCAGTGGTCCAAGGTGGTGTTTTCAGATGAAAGTAAATTTTGCATTTCATTTGGAAATCAAGGTCCCAGAGTCTGGAGGAAGAGTGGAGAGGCCACAATCCAAGCTGCTTGAGGTCTAGTGTGGAGTTTCCACAATCAGTGATGGTTTGGGGAGCCATGTCATCTGTTCGTGTAGGGCCACTGTGTTTTATCAAGACCAAGGTCAGCGCAGCCGTCTACCAGGAAACTTTATTGCACTTCATGCTTCCCTCTGCTGATAAGATTTTTGGAGATGGAAATTTCATTCTCCTGCAGGACTTGGTACTTCTGGCAGTGTGGACAGGTGCCAATACCTGGTTTACAAACAGTATCACTATGCTTGATTGGCCCGCAAACTCGCCTGACCTTAACCCCATAGATTCTCTATGGGGTATTGTCAAGAGGAAACATTTTTCAAGCTGTTATAAAGTATTCTAATTTACTGAGATAATGACTTTTGTGATTTCTTTGGCTGTAAGCCATAATCATCAACATTAACAGAAATCAACACTTGAAATAGATCACTGTTTGTAATGACTCTATATAATGAGTTTCACTTTTTGTATTGAAGAACTGAAATAAATACATTTTTTGATATTCTAATTCAGTGAGATGCACCTGTAAGTGGTATAACACTTACAACTCATTTTGTCTTTTTAAGGATCCTTTTAATGTCCTCAAGCCAAAATCCTATGCAGGAACCAAAGAGAATCCACACATTGTGCCACCAGTCAATAAGCAGAGACTTGTGGGCTGCATATGTAAGTTTCTTTGCTACACGTTTCATTTCAGTGTAAAACTTATAGAAAGGGTGATTAACCCCTGAAAGCTGTACAGATTTGTCATGAGCACATGTCACTTTGGGCTGTGTGCCAGATATGTACACCATGCCAATTAACCCATCAGATACCACAGTCAATCACAACAGCAGCATCTAAGTGGTTAAAAGGGAGAATACTCCCTCTTTAACACTATCTGCTCATCGCGATTGTAATCGTGGGTGCCAATAGTTTGCATTGCACCCTGAGGTCATCAGATGACCTCGGGGTACAGTGGCCTGTTGGACCCTCTTTATGGCAGTGTCTAACAGACTGAGTCAGTGAAAATCTAACAGGTCTCATGCACTGTATTGTGAGTACTACGTGAGTACTGCAGTGTATGGGACCAGGAATTGGTGAGAAATGTTCATGTTCCACAGTGGTACTAGGTTAAAGTAAAAGGATTAAATAAAGTATAATTACTCTTAACTTTCCCACAAAGAAAAATCCCCCACCTAGCTCTTGTGGTAAATAAGTTTCAGCTTCTAGAATATGGCAATGCAAAAACAAATTAATGTTTGTAAAATATTGTTTTTAGTGTGCAGAAGTAGCAAAGCATAAAGAGCTAAAACTGGTATCCTTATAATCATACTGAACCAAACAATAAATCATTCTTACTACTAATAGCTTTTACCACACAGTGAACCACATAAAAATATATAAAACCAATAACTGAATTGCTGTTCTTTGTTTTTTTGTTCATCCTGCATCTGTGTAAAAAGTGATCAAAAGAATGTTCTGTATCCCAAAATGGTACTTAAAAAAGGATCAAACTCCTCCTGCAAAAATAAGCTCTCGTACAGCTCTTGGCCAGATAAGTTGTTGCTCTCAGAATGTAGACCAAAATTTTTTTTTTTATAAATCTGACATCGCTGTAAATGTATTGAACAGAATAATAAAGCAGTCTTATCACTTATACCACACGAAAATTGCGTAAAATTTAAAAACTATTTTACTGCTGTTTTTGTTCATTCTGATTCCCAATAATCTGAATAAGGCTCGGTTCACATTTATCCTGCGCTCTCCACTGAGCACTTGCGTCTGGGTTTCAGTGTAAATTCCCCAAAAAATGTGATTCAGATAGAACCCCCAACTGAACCACTCGCTATAATGAGGCAGGTGGTCACTTTGGACTCCATCTGGTCTGTGTTCCACCAAAGTCCCATCAGTTTAGGTGTCTTTTTAGCGCACAAGTGTGGGTGACCACTGTTCTGTGCATGTCTCAAGATGGATACCACCGGAACAGATGCCAAACTGAGTCCAAAGTGTCTCCACCTGCCTCATTATGGAGAGCGGTTGCATTGGGGGGTTTCATCTAAATCACATTTTTGTAGGATTTACACGGAAACTCCAGCGTAAGTGCTTAGTGTAGAACACAATAATATGATCCCAGCCTTCTATTGAAAACAAGGGATGTCCCCCAAAATATTACCAATAAAACACTAACTTAGACCTGAGTGGAGTTTTGTGCAGGATATCTGTCACTGGAAACATAGGGGGTCCCACATTACTGGTAGAACAAAGACTCTTGAAAAGCGACGGATCCCAACCCATCAAATAAAATCCAGTGAAATCTGTGCTTCCAAATTCCCCTCCTTCTGAGCCCCCCTATGCCTAAAACCACAGTAAGCGGCCACATGTTTGGCATTATTGTAGCTGGGAGAGTGCACTTAACAATTTACGGGGTGTATGTCTCCATAAGCTCAAGCTGGGCACAATATATGGGGCTACTACACTGTATGGGGGCACAATGTATGGGCATTTAAGTGGCAGATTTGCAATTCTCAAGGGGAAAAAAGCCTGGCGTGTATGTTGCAAAGCAAACTCCTGTGGGCCAAAATAGTTACTGCAGCTGTTGATGAATTCATTGAAAGGTACAATTTCTAAAATGGGGTCATTTTGTGCGTTTTTCTATTGACACCTTCGGGGTTTCGCAAATGTCACCTGCAAAATTTGTGCACCAAATAGCGCTCCTTCCTTCTCAGCCCTGACGTGTGGCCTAACAGTAACTTCTGATGACATATGGGGCATTGCTGCATTTGGGAGAAATTGCTCAATAAATTATGGGGTCCAGTTTCACCTAATAACCCTTGTGTAAATGACAAACTTTCAGCTAATAAAAAATGTACAGTTCTACCACTAAAATGTTAGTTCCATGTCCCCATATCGCAAAATTCTGTGAGGCACCTGTGGGTTCAAAATACTCACTACACCCCTAGATGAATTCCTTAGGCAGTGGAGTTTCCAATATGGAGTCACCGGGGGGTGGTGGGTGTTTCTGCTGTTCTGGCATTTCAAGGGCTTGGCTAATGGAGTCCACAATCTATTAAAACAAAGTCTGCGTTTTAAAAGCCAAGTAGCGCTCCTTCCCATCCGATCCCTCCGTGTGCTCAAATAGCAGTTTACACCCCCATATGGGGTACTACCACGTTTAGATATACTGGTCATACACACATCTAGAATAATGTACAAGACCATAAACTCACAGAAATCCGCTCAAAGGGATTGAATCTAGAAAACTGGTATAAAATACAAAAAAATATACTGTATAATTCCAATGGCCCTGCAATCACTCTTTACCTATTTATAGAAGTCCATATATTCCAGCCGCCTAAGCAATGCCTGTTCAGGTTCAGATAGTTGTGTATATTGTTGTTGAAAGTTCTCAGAGAAAATGCCATTATTTTTTAAAATGGTGGATATTGCAGCAGCATGATGAAGTCTGGCACCAATGTGAATTTTAAAGGACTCAGTTTGTAGTTGTACAATAAATTCAAGCACTGAAACATAACCTTTTATCATTTTCTTTCTTCCAGGTGAAGAAGATAATTCTCAAGTTATCTGGTTCTGGGCCCATGATGGGCAGGTAAATCGCTGCCCACAGTGTGGCTCTCACTACAAGGTTGTCCTTTGAGCTTCCACACTGAAGAGGACTTGTATTACTATTGACAGCCATATGTTAAAGTTAAAAAATCTTTTATTAAATACTTGATATATTGTAATGTGTTTTATTTTCATTAGCATTGGTCGTGCATACAGAACAATACTTAAAAAAGCTAACGTTCTCCCATCCTTTGAATTGGAGTTGACAAAGGTCTGTAAGAATTTGGCAGTTTGGATGGGCAAGATGCGTTCTGTGGTCTGGATCTCCACTCTGGCTTCCACTAGTGGCTTCTGCAGGATAAATTATAGGAGTGGTTCGAAACTAATAAGGATTTTAATCCTAAATGTCTTTCTATTGTACTAATCTAATCGCTCTTCTAATTGACTTTAAAGAGGGAACAGCAGTGACTTCTTAGTCTAATTTTTTTTTACCTACTTTGTTTTGATGACATTTTTTGAGAATCCCCAGAATCTCCTGGTTATCTGGGAGCCTTGGCTTGGTCACTGCCGCAGCCCCTGTCTCCACCCTGAAACACGGAGTCATCATTGACATCAGTTTCAGGGGTAGGGTTATTCCCTGCTGTACGGAGCATGTGACGGTTGTCCATTCTGACTCTGTATGAGCTTCCTTGTCACTGTGTAGTACTTTCAATGCACACAGTGTGCTCCCTCGCTAGCCCTAATGGGAAGAGACTAGCCGACAAGAGTGCACTTGGTGTGCATTGTAAGGTGAGGGGACATGCAGAGTACAGCAGGGACTGCCCACCCCCTGAAGCGGATGTTGCTGACTCTTCATTTCAGGGTGGAGATCAACTGTTAAAGGGAGTTTTTATTTAAAATTTTAGATATTCTATTAGAATCTTACTACATAAAGATCTTAATGTTGAGGTGAGTCCGAGAAAAGAATCAGCTGACGGTGGAGTCATGTTGTAGATGATAAAAGGGAGTGTTTTCCTATTGAATTTTTAAACGGCTTAACCCTGTCAGCCATGCCAAGTTGTTGCCTTATCCTTAAAGGGATCGAGCCACCATAAAGAATACAGTTAACCAACCAGAAAAGGTGGAAATAATTTTATTTAGTGATTCAAAATTATGCTTCATTCAAAAGATACCAAACTTTTTTATTTTTTTGAATTCTGCTTTCTGGCGCCCCCTGGTGGTGTTCCATTCCGTTTTGGTAGTGGGTGATCAGCTGGTCGCGTTTGCACAGTGCCTGTCATAAGAGCCCCCCCAAGTCCACACCCGCAGTGTGCACAATGTATTCTGTCACAAGTCTGACAGTCTGCTGTAAGCACAGTGTCTGTGATTCACCCCCCTCCCCCTGCACTCACAGCTCCCCTCCCGGTGAGATGGTTCTGGAGGGGTGAATCACACACTGTGCTTACAGCAGACTGTCAGACTTGTGACAGAATACATTGTGCACACTGCGGGTGTGGACTTGGGGGGGCTCTTATGACAGGCACTGTGCAAACGCGACCAGCTGATCACCCACTACCAGGACATATTGGAATAAAGTCAGGGGGCACCAGAGAGCAGAATTCAAAAAAATGAAAGCTTGGTATCTTTTGAATGGGGCATAATTTTGAATCACTATAAATTACAAAACAATTTATTTCTACCTTTTCTGGTTGGTTAACCAGTATTCTTTATGGTGGCAGAACCCCTTTACCCCCGAGGGTGGTTTGCACAATAATGACTAGGCAAATTTTTACAATTCTGACCACTGTCACTTTATGAGGTAATTACTCAAACGCTTCAACGGATCCCCCTGATTCTGAGAATGTTTATTTTTTTCGTGACATATTGTACTTCATCATAGTGGTAAAATTCCTTCGATATCACTTGCGTTTATTTGTGAAAAGCTCGGAAAATTTTGCAATTTTCAAAATTAATTTTTATGCCGTTACATCAGAGAGATGTCACACAAAATAGTTAATAAATAACATTGCCCACATGTCTACTTTACATCAGCACAATTTTGGAACCAACATTTTTTTTATTTTTTATTAGGGAGCTATAAGGGTTAAAAGTTGACCAGCGATTTCTAATTTTTAAAACAAAATTTGCAAAACCATTTTTTTTTTTAAGGGACCACATCACATTTGAAGCGACTATAAGGGGCTTTTATGACAGAAAATACCCAAAAATGACATAATTCTAAAAACTGCACCCCTCAAGATTCTCAAAACCACATTCAAGAAGTTTATTAACCCTTCAGGTGCTTCACAGGAATTTTTGGAATGGGGAAGAAAAAAATGAATATTTACCAGTACGTCCATCATAACAGCACGACATGAGTTAAGTCCTCTGTTCCTCTAGGGACAGGAAACACATGAGAGGTTAAAAGCCCCCCCCCCCATCACACCCTCAGTGTTTTTTCTGTCCCTAGCAGGAGAGGACACTATGGAGAGGTTCTCCGAAGATAGAAGTTAGGTGAGAGCCAGGGGGATTGGGGGGGTCTGAGAACTCTCCCCTTCCTTCGGTCCAGAGGCTCCATGCTGATACCCCTTTGCGGGGTCCCTCAGCCAGAAGACCGCCGCTTGCCGCTGTATCCCCCGGACAAGCTGAGCGTTGCGCTATCCCACCGGCTGAAAGGCCGGCGTGCGCTCCACGGAGGAGCGCGGTGTATGGCTTCCGGCGGGAGGCGGAGTCATCAGGGCAAACATCCGCTTTGGAGCCGGCGTGCGTTCCAGGGTGGAGCGCACGCCGAGCGCGGTGCGAGACTTCTGGCCAGGAGGCGGAGTCAGAAGAGCGGACATCCGCTTTGGCCGGCGTGCGTTCCAGGGTGGAGCGCACGCCGGTTCTCCTTCCGGCATTGAGAAGAGGGGCTTCGGCACCCAGAACGCACAGGTGCCCGGAGGCAGTGGTGAGCCTCCAGGGCATTAAGAATAGCGATTATCATTGGGGGCGTGGCTACCACCTGGATCAGGTAAGACCCTATAAAAGGGTACACCTCAGCCACACACACACTGACACCATGGAAGCTAATCCTTCACGGTCAGAAGCCCCTTCAGAGTCCCTGGGCAGTGTGAGTACAGCCTTAGGCCCTTCTCTGGATAAATCAGAGTATTCTAGGACAGATTTTTATAGTAAATCTCCGGTGTCCTTTTATATTTTTTTATGGATTAGGAGAGGGGAACCCAGAGGTCTGGATCTTCTTCCAAAAAATCAAGACGATGTGTAGACTGTAACACGAAGCTTCAGGACTCGTATAAAAAGTGGCTGTGTAAAAAATGTATAGCCGAGGTCCTAAAGGAAGAAAAAACTTCCTTTTTGACGGATATAAGATCTATGATACGTGAGGAGGTCCAGAGTACAGTCTCGAGCCTCATGCCTTCCCGTACACAGCCGTCACACCAAATAGTTCAACCCTCTCCTCGCCAGAAAAGACCTTGGTGGGAGGTGGAAGATGTGTCTGAGGAAGGAGAATATTCAGATTCCGCATCAGAGCAGTCTAGAAGAGGATGAGGATCGCTTCTCTGTTACCCTCACGAGCGAAAGAAATATGTCTTCTCTACGCAACATACGGATGAACTATTAAAGTCCGTCAGGCGTACTATGAACTTGGAGGACACTCAGGTCTCCCATTCCAAACAGGATGAAATGTTCGCAGGTCTGAGAACTCAGAGAAATAGAGTATTCCCTGTAAATGAGCATTTAAAATCAATGATTATGGAGGAATGGGAAGAAGTGGAGAAAAGACTCATTGTGCCAAGAGACTTTAAATCCCGTCTTCCTTTCAATCCGGAGGACATCAAACTTTGGGAGGAAATCCCTAAAGTAGATGTCCCAATAGCGAAAGTGGCTAAGAAAACATCCATCCCCTTTGAGGATTCGTCTTGCCTCAAGGACGCAATGGATAGGAAGGCAGAGAGCATGCTCAAGAGGAGTTGGGAGGCCTCAGCAGCCATAATTAAGTCAAATATCGCTGCCACTTCAGTGGCAAGATCCATGTGCCTTTTGGTTGGACGAGCTGTCAGATCAAATTAGGTCGGACTCCCCTGTAGAGATGCTATCAGACTCTCTTCCCATGTTAAAGCTGGCAACGCAATTCATGGCTGATGCCTCGGCCGAATCGGTCAGATTCGCAGCTAGATGTAGCGTATTATCTAATACAGCTAGATGGGCGATATGGCTAAACATGTGGTCGGGGGATAGCCACTCAAAGAATAAACTGTGCTCAATTCCCTTTTCGGGTGCTTGGGTCTTTGGTCCAGTGTTGGACGAGATCCTAGAAAGAGCATCAGACAAGAAAAAAGCATTTCCCGAGGATAGGGTTAAAAGATACCGGCCCTTTCGTGGACCCCGTCGATCCCCTAAACGTGATTACAGGGGTAAGGGTAAGACGGGGAGATGGTCTTACAGGAAGGGAGGAAAGGACAGAGCAGATCAGGTTGCCTCTGGAGCCCCAGCTAGACCATGACGCCATTGGAGTAGAGGGCAGGCTTCTTTTCTTTTAGGACAAGTGGGTGTCCATTACAAAAAATCAATGGATCCTACGTTCCTTAGGGGAAGGTTTCAAAATAGACTTCTCCCATGCCCTCCCTCGTCGTTTCCAAATCACTCGTCCTCGCTCCCCCGTAGATCTCAAAAGTCTATGGCAGGATATATTAGTCCTTCAATCCCTACACGTGGTGAAACAGGTCCCCCCCTTCAGAGCAGGGTTTAGGCCATTATTCCTCCCTCTTCTCGGTATTAAAACCCTCGGGCAAACGCCGTACGGTTATAAACCTCAAGCCCTTAATCCAGTGGGTGGAATACAAAAGGTTCAAAATGGAAACTATAAAAACCAGCATTCCATTGATAGAGAAGGGATCGGTAATGTGCACCCTAGACCTCAAGGATGCATATTATCATGTTCCAATTCACTCAAATCACCAGCAATACCTAAGGTTCGCTCTAGAGCAGGAGGACACAGTACACCACTTTAAATTCACTTGCCTAACCTTCGGTCTGTCCTCGGCCCCCCGAATATTCACAAAGGTTATGACAGAAGTAGCGGCCTTCTTAAGAACACAAGGGGTTATAATCATCCCTTACCTGGACGATATATTGTTGGTGGCTGAGTCAGTCTCTTCTTCTCGGTCAACAAGAGCATACGATCAAAACCCTGGAATATTTGGGGTGGAACATCAATTGGGAAAAATCAAGCCTCCATCCAAGTACTACAAAAGTATTTCTAGGGGTACTCTTAGATTCCAGTCTTCAAAAGTCCTCCTTGCCCCAGGAGAAAAGAAAAAATAAAACTGGAAATTTACAACTTCGAGAAACTGAAGACCACCTCAATCAGATACGCCATGCGGATGTTGGGACTGATGACCTCAATCATTCAGAGCGTGAAATGGGCACAGGCCCGTTCACGGCCGTTACAGAAGTCGATCCTGTCAGTTTGGAACAGACGACCATCGGGGTTGGACAAGAAAATGAGACTGTCAAGAGAGCTAAAAAACTCCCTTTCCTGGTGGACAGACCCTTCAAACTTAGAAAATGCAGTAGACTGGATCCTTCTTCCTTCAATCCAGATCCATACGGAGCAAGCATAGGAAACGGATATCTACAAGGGATGTGGCCCAAAGAGATACAACACAGGTCGTCAAATTTCAGGGAGCTAAAGGCGTTCTGGGACACTCTTCAAAGATGTCAGCATTTGATCAGAGGAAATCATGTAAAAAATTTCTCAGACAACAGCACCACCATCGCTTTTCTTCGTCGACAAGGAGGTCCAAGAGGGAAAAGGTTACAATCCTTGGCGTCAAGAATTTTCTACTGGGCGGAGAGAAATGTCCTTTCAATATCGGCTATTCATCTAAGGGGGTCCGAAAATGTGGTAGCAGACTTTCTCAGCAGAGCAAAAGTTGGTCCCTCAGAGTGGGAGCTGAATCCGGATGTGTTTCATCAAATCATTCAACGATGGGGCACCCCGTTCATAGACCTGTTCGCAACAAGAAAAAACAGGAAGCTGCAGCCCTTTTTTTCCTTGGACCCAGCCGACAGCCCAGAAGGAATAGATGCCCTTTCTCAATCATGGGGGACAAAACTGGTGTACGCCTTTCCTCCAGTCCCTCTCATCTCAAGAGTACTAAGGAAAATCCAACAGGAGAGGGGAGCTCTTATTCTGATAGCGCCCTACTGGCCCAAAAAGAGCTGGTTCCCTCTGCTACACCGGATGGCGGTGGATCTCCCATTCAGACTCCCAGCCAGGAGAGATCTTCTATTGCAGGGTCCCTTGTTACATCCGAACATCCAATTCCTCCAATTGACAGCTTGGAACCTGAGAGGCGGATCCTAGCCTCTAGGGGCCTTTCCCATCGGGTAATTACAACTCTACAAGCCTGTAGGAAACCAGTAACGTCAGCCATCTATACTAGGATTTGGAAACAGTTCTGTAGCTTTGCAGGTCAGTCTGTGGGAAATTCGTCTCACCCCAATATTCCAACGATATTGGATTTCCTCCAAGAGGGGTTTGATAAGGGTCTGAGGCCAAATACGTTAAAAGTTCATATCTCGGCCCTAAGTGCTTTTTTGGACTACTTCTTAATAGACGACCCATGGATATGAAGGTTCATAAAAGCAACTTCTCATTTAAAACCCACGATAAGGAGTCTAGTACCGCCGTGGGATCTGAACCTGGTGTTGAGGGCTTTATGTAAGTCTCCCTTTGAACCCCTAGAAGAAACATCAGTAGACCTGCTTTCTATGAAATCAGCCTTTCTTGTGGCAGTTACTACAGCGAAATGGGTAGGCGAGATCCAGGCCCTCTCAGTTCTGGACCCATACCTTAAGATTGTGGAGGACAGATTGGTTCTTAAACTGGATCCCTCCTTTCACCCTAAGGTGGTGTCCAGTTCAAACCTGAATCAAGAGATAATACTGCCGTCTTTCTGCCAGTCCTCCAAAAATAAAGGAAAAATCCTTCCATACCTTGGACGTCAGGAGGGCAATTGTTCGGTATATAGAAATCACAGCCCCCTGGAGGAGAGACTCAAACCTTTTTCTGCAATTTTCGGGTGTGAATAAGGGCAAGAAAGCTTCTAAGCCGACTCTAGCAAGGTGGTTGACAAGGACTATCGCCCTCGCATATGAATCTGAGGGGAAGGATCCACCAATTTCCCTTAAAGCTCATTCTACTCGGGCAATCTCCGCTTCTTGGGCAGAGAAAGCTGGAGCGTCAGTGGGCCAAATTTGCCAGGCAGCAACCTGGTCCAATATATCCACATTTAGTAAACATTATAAATTGGATGTATTGTCCAGTCAACAATTAGCCTATGGCCGTAAAGTCCTTCAGGCAGTAGTCCCGCCCTAAATGTTCCATTTCTTTTGATTTGGTATGTCTCCTGTCGTGCCGTTATGATGGACTCCTGGAAGCGTAATTAACGGTAGGAATAATTCCTATTTTTAACTTTTTTTCACAAAAATGTTACTTTAGACCCAATTTTTTTTTATATTTTTGCAGGGGTAACAGGAAAAAATGGCCCACAAAATTTGTTATGCAATTTCCCCTGAGCACGCAGATACCCCATACGTGGGGAAAAAAACACTGGGCGCACGGCAGGCTTCAGAAGGGAAGGAGCGCCATTTGACTTTTTGAATCTAAAATTTGCTTGAATAATTAGCGGACGCCATGTTGCGTTTACAGAGCCTCTGATGTGCCTAAACAAGGGACACCATTTTGGAAATTAGACCCCTCAGGGAACTTATCTAGATGTGTGGTGAGCACTTTGAACCCCCAGGTGCTTCACAGAAGTTTATAACCTGGAGCCGTGAAAATAAAATTTTTACATTTTTCCCACAAAAAATGTTTTCAGCCCCCAGTTTTGCATTTTCATAAGGGTAACAGGAGAAATTGCACCATGTAACTTGTTGTGAAATCTCTCCTGAGTAAGCTGATACCCCATATGTGGGGGAAAACCACTGCTTGGGCGTACGGCAGGCTTCAGAAGGGAAGAATAATTAGCGGATGTTCCCCTGATGTGCTTGAACAGTGGAAAAACCCCACAAGTGACAACATTTTAGAAACTAGGTCCCTCAGAGAACTTATCTAGATGTGTGGTGAGCACCCTGAACCCCCAGGTGCTTCATAGAAGTTTATAACATGGAGCCATAAAATTAAAAAAAATCAAACTTTTTCCACAGAAATGATCTTTTAGGTCCAACTTTTTTATTTTCACAAGGGTAAGAGGAGAAAATTGAACCTAAGAACTGTTGTGCAATTTGTCCTGAGTATGCCAATACCCCATATGTGGGGAAAATACACTGTTTGGGCGCATGTCAGGGTTCAGAAGGGAAGGAGCACTGTGACTTTATGAATGCAAAATTGGCTGGAATCAAGAACGAATGCCATGTCGTATTTCGGGAGCCCCTGATGTGCCTAAATAGTGGAAAACCCCCACAATTGACTCCATTTTGGAAACTACACCCCTCAAGGATTTTATCAAGGGGTAAAGTGAACATTTTGAACCCAGAGGTACAACAGAATTTGATAACATTAGGCCATTCAATTGAATAAGTTGTCATTAGTCTTGAGCGCAAGTGCTCAGTACTTGAGTTTGCATTGGGTACTCAGGTATGCACCATGTATCGCGGGTGCTCGAGTGACATGCTCGAGTCCCCGCCCTGCATGTTTTACGGTTGTTAGACACCCCCCAAAAAAAAGATACGGGTATCGCTCGTGCATGGCAGGTGATCCCAGCAACATTTTTTTTTGGGCCGTGAAGCATATGGGGCAGAGACTCGAGCATGTCACTTGAGCACCCGTGATACTCAGTGCATAACCGAGCACCCAATGCAAATTCAAGTAGCGAGCACTTGTGCTCAACACTGGTCTCCATATCGTCATCATTTTTTTTTTTTTGCCCGACCCTAACCCTAAAGTTTATTTTTTACGCCATTCCTTGTGTGGTCTAAGCGATTAGATGACTTTATTCTTCGGGTTGGTGCGATTACAGTACAGCGATACCAGATACATAACAAGTTTTTATGATTGACAGCTGTCACACACTAAAAGACGCTTTTTTTGCAGAGACTATTTTTTGCATCGCCCTATTTTGAGAGCTATAATTTTTCCATATTTTGGCCGACAGTCATGTGACGGCTTGTTTTTTGTGGGACAAGTTGACCTTTTTATTGGTACCATTTTCGGGCACGTGACATTTTTTGATCGCTTTCTATTCTGATTTTTGGAAGGCACAATAAACAAACCAGCAAATCCGGAATTGATTTTTTGTTTCTTTTATGCTGTTCAGCGTGTGGTAAAATTGATAAGGTAGCTTTGTTCTTCGGGTCAGTGTGTTTACAGCGGTACCGAATTTATATATTTTTTTTTATGTTTTGACGCTTTTACTCAACAAACTATTTTGTAGAAAAAATATTTTTTTTGCATCGCTTTATTCTGAGAGCTATAACTTTTTTTTTTTTTCCCGGATGATGGAGCTGTAAGGCGGCTTGTTTTTTGCGGGACAAGATGACTTTTTCAGCGGTACCATTTTTATTTACATTCGTCATTTTTATTGCGTGTTGTTCCATTTAAATTAGATAAAGCATTTGCTTGTTGTTTTTTTTTTTTTTTTTTACAGTGTTCACTAAAGGGGTTAACTAGCCAGTTTTATAGGTGAGGTCGTTCCGGACGCGGCGATACCAAATGTGTGCATTTATTTATTTATTTTTTCTTTTTCATAATTATTGATGGGTACATTATATTGTTTTTTGTTTTTTATATTTTTACAATTTATTTTTTTTACTTTTACATTTTGTCCCACTATGGGACGTTCACTTTTTGTAGCCTGATCGGCTGTACAACATAGAGAGCAGGAGCAGCTCCCTGTGTTATGCAGCCTGTCAGCACTGCACAGGGAGAAGTTGTTTTTGTTATGCACTGCGCATGACCAAAGCAACATCCTGCCTCCTGGAGACCCGAATGTTGTCATGACTACATCAGGTCGTCATGACGACATCCGGGACTGGACTTGGACACTGGGAGAGGGGGTGAGTATCGGCGCTTAACTCCGCAATGCTGTGATCGACTTCGATCGCAGCATTGCGGGGGTTAATGTGCCGGGAGCGGTGCGGGTGCGATTGTATCACGCGTAATAGTACTGATTACAGTCTCAACCCCAGAAAACATGCTTTTAATTCTTGTTTCTGCTAAACTGTTTGTTTAGTTTTGAGTAAGGGGCTTATTGTTTTCATGCAATTTTATGGAAAGCAACTGAGACATGGCCTATTTCAGTACTACAGTTTGTATCTAATATCCAATACTCATTTTAAGCCATCACACAACAGATCTACCATATTCTTAGTGAGCTTGCAATTCATGTCTAGAAGAACATCCAGAAAGACAAAATGGTGTAAGTTTATGGCTCTTGCTCTCCTGTAAATTCACAGGGCAGGGTTAAATCTCCTGCTCATGCAATCTAGCAGGGCCGTGTTGGGTCTTCATCTGTCAGACTCTGCCTGGGATCCAGGGGAGAAGACGGGAGCAGTTTATTACTGCTTCAGTCTTCTATTTCACTGACTAAATCGCATTGTGTGATGGGATTGCTGATGCTTCTGTAGGACCCGGCAATCACATGATCATGAGGTGTCTCAAGCATAGCAAAGCTCCTGGATCCTAGCAGACTTTGATGGCTCTGCCAGTGACATTTGTCATTGTAGTGTGCTATTTTATCTTGTAAATGGGGCTCCTATAAATGCCCCAGTTACAATGTAAGAAAATCAATAGTAATAAAAAACTGAGGATATTTTTCATATCTTTAATTATTGTTTAGGGGAACAAATTGTCTAGTGTTTATGTACACTACTCAAAAAAATAAAGGGAACACTCAAATAACACATCCTAGATCTGAATGAATGAAATATTCTCATTGAATACTTTGTTCTGTACAAAGTTGAATGTGATGACAACAAAATCACACAAAAATCATCAATGTAAATCAAATTTATTAACCAATGGAGGCCTGGATTTGGAGTCACCCTCAAAATTAAAGTGGAAAAACACACTACAGGCTGATCCAACTTTGATGTAATGTCCTTAAAACAAGTCAAAATGAGGCTCAGTATTGTGTGCGGCCTCCACGTGCCTGTATGACCTCCCTACAACGCCTGGGCATGATCCTGATGAGGTTGCGGATGGTCTTCTGTGGGATCTCTTCCCAGACCTGGATTAACCCCTTCGCAACCTTGGGTTTGTCGTTTTTACTTTTTCGTTTTTTACTTCCCTTGTTCCCAGAGCCATAGCGTTTTTATTTTTTGGACAATATGGTCGTGTGAGGGCTTATTTTTTGCGGGACAAGTTGTACTTTTCAACGCCATTACTGGTTTTACCATATCTTGTACGGGAAAACGGGAAAAAAATTCCAAGTGCGGTAAAATTGCAAAAAAAGTGCAATACCACAGTTGTTCGTTCTTTTTTTTTTTTACCACGTTCACTTAATGCTAAAACTGACCTGCTATTCTTATTCTCCAGGTCATTACGAGTTCGTAGACACCAAACATGTATAGGTTATTTTATATTTAAGTGGTGAAAAAAAATTCCAAAATTTGGTAAAAAAAACTAAGAAAAAAAAATAGCGCCATTTTCCGAGACCTGTAGCGTCTCCATTTTTCGTGATCCGGGGTTGGGTGAGGGCTTATTTTTTGCACGCCGGGCTGACTTTTTTATTGATAACATTTTGGGGTAGATCCAATGTTTTGATCGCCCGTTATTGCATTTTATTGCAATTTTGCGGCGACCAAAAAACGTAATTCTGGCATTTAGAATTTTTTTCTCGTTACACCGTTTACCGATCGGATTAATTCTTTTTTTATATTGATACATGGAGCGATTCTGAACGCGGCGATACCAAATATGTGTATGTGGGTTTTTTTTTTTTTATATTTTATTTTGAATGGGGCGAAAGGGGGGTGATTTAAACTTTTTTATATTTTTAAAAACATATTTTTTTTTCACTTACTGCATGCTTCAATAGTCTCCATAGGAGACTAGAAGCAGCAGTTGTCTGATAGGCTCTGCTACATACAGGGGACCAGCAGATCCCCTGCATATAGCAGAAATGGTCCTGTGCTATGAGCGCCGACCACTAGGTGGCGCTCATAGCGACGAGATCATGACAACCACAGGCGTCTGCTGCAGACCCTAGGTTGTCATGCCCACCCATCGGGGTCGCCGATGGGCGGGGCTTATGACGCGCAACCCGGAAGCACGCGTTAAATGCCGCTGTCAGAGATTGACAGCGGCATTTAACATGTTAACAGCCGCGGGTGGATCGCGATTCCACCCGCGGCTGTTGCGGGCACATGTCAGCTGTAAGAATCAGCTGATATGTGCTCGGTTCAGTGAGGGCTCAGCGCAGCAGCCCTCACTGAACCGGGGGTGCGCAAATGTGCGTACTAATACGGCAAGGGTTGGAAAGGGGTTAAAGCAACCACCAACTCCTGGACAGTCTGTGGTGCAACGTGTGATGTTGGTGGCTGGAGTGAGACATGATGTCCTAGATGTGCTCAATCAGACTCAGGTCTGGGGAACAGGCGGGCCAGTCCATAGCTTCAATGCCTTCATCTTGCAGGAACTGCTGACACACTCCAGCCACATGAGGTCTGGCATTGTCCTGCATTAGGAGGAACCCAGGGCCAACCACACCAGCATATGGTCTCCTAAGGGGTCTGAGGATGTCATCTTGGTACCTAATGGCAGTCAGGCTACCTCTGGCGAGCACATGGAGAGCTGTGCGGCCCTCCAAAGAAATGCCACCCCACACCATTACTGACCCACTGCCAAACTGATCATGCTGAAGGATGTTGCAGGCAGCAGATCGCTCTCCACGGCATCTCCAGACTCTGTCACGTCTGTCAAATGTGCTCAGTGTGAACCTGCTTTCATCTGTGAAGAGCACAGGGCGCCAATGGCGACTTTGCCAATCCTGGTGTTCTGTGGCAAATGCCAAGGGTCCTGCATGGTGTTGGGCTGTGAGCATAACCCCCATCTGTGGACGTTGGGCCCTCATACCACCCTCATGGAGTTGGTTTCTAACCGTTTGTGCAGACACATGCACATTTGTGGCCTACTGGAGGTCATTTTGCAGGGCTCTGGCAGTGCTCCTCCTGTTCCTCCTTGAACAAAGGCAAAGGTAGCGGTCCTGCTGCTGGGTTGTTGCCCTCCTAGGGCCCCCTCCACGTCTCCTGGTGTACTGGCCTGTCTCCTGGTAGCGTCTCCAGCCTCTGGACACTACACTGACAGACACCGCAAACCTTCTTGCCACAGCTCGCATTGATGTACCATCCTGGATGAGCAGCACTATCTGAGCAACTTCTGTGGGTTGTAGAGTCCGTCTCATGCTACCACGAGTGTGAAAGCACAACCAACATCCAAAACATAAGCCAGAAAGCATTGGTACTGAGATGTGCCCCCCCCCCCCCCCTGCAGAACCACTCCTTTCTTGAGGAAGTCTTGATAATTGCCAATAATTTCCATCTATTGTCTATTCCATTTGCACAACAGCATGTGAAATTGATTGTCAATCAGTGTTGCTTCCTAAGTGGACAGTTTGATTTCACAGAAGTTTGATTCACTTGGAGTTATATTCTGTTTGTGTTCCCTTTATGTTTTTGAGCAGTATATATAACTTAACTATTTTTGTTAAATTTATTTTTGCACATGAAAGTACCAACTGCAGACAAATGAAAAAACTACTTTTCCCATTAAGACATTTTTATTACAAATGTAGCACCCTGAGGATTCGGCTGCTACAGGGGTATTACACCTCAAGCCAGAGGTGTGGTATTCCACTCCCGGGTAAGGATGGAGTGTGGAACTGAGCTCAGTTAGCTGCATGCACTACACACATCCCATTTCCGGGGAACAGACCGATGGTACTCCCACTAGAGAAATGTGCAGGTACGACAGTGTCTGTTCCTGGCTGGAGTGGGAGGGGGGTGGAACATCCCAGTAGTGTAGGGGCAGATAGGGGGAGCAGTCTGGGTAATGCTAGGAGCTCATTGGGTGCTGGTCACCTGAGCTCACACATAGAGGGAGTATATAAGGTGGGAACCATCTTAGATCAGGGTCAGTCTGTCAGAGTTTAGTCAGAGGAGCAGAGCAGAGAAGCTCAGCCAGAAGGGCTGACAGGGAGTTGTGGTTCCGGCTGGGCCCAGCTCCAAGGCCAAGAGAGAGAGAGGAGTCAGAAGGACCCAGAGAAAACAAGCAGGAACCCCAAGACCCCAGAATACAAACAACAGGGTGAAGGGTTGGCACCTAGGGTACCGGATCCCAAGCTGGCAGAGAGAAAAGCACACCTTAGCCAGAGACCGGAGGTCGTGGGCAGGATCTGCCACGACCCTCACCAAATCCACCAGGAAGGCAGACCAAGTATAGGGTCAGGGAGCCCAGAGGAGGCTTGACCACCAAGAGACCCGAGGGAGCCGGACATAGGTGGATCCCTGGTGAGAACGGCCAGAAGAGAGGGAAAGTCAGACAGGAGCTCAGGACCACGCTCCAGAACTGCCTGGGGGTTAGCCGAGTCCAGGACCTGGTGGACGCAGCACGGCTCGGGTGGTCGCTTCAGGCCAGAGTGACCATAAGAACACCCGTAAGTAAAAACCCCTGAACTGCACAGCCCGACTCTGAGTCTTCTTGCTGATTCATCCTGCACCTTCACAACCACCATCCTCTACATCTGACCCCCTGAGGCTATACCCCTCCCGTTGGGGGTTATACTACCAAAGCTGCACACATACCAACAGCCTCAGCGGACCCTGCTGCAGCGGCGGCCTTTTGACCGCAAATCAACGGGTGGCGTAGTCGACACTAAAGAACACCAATAACATCTATCAAGACTGCCACACACTGAGTTTGACACCCTGGGCACGGACCGGGTCACCGCCACAAGGACTACTACCCCCATACAGATCCGGCTCCGGGTATCCCCTTGAACATGGCCCAGGGGGCGCGTCACATACATGTAAAGAAAAAAACCCTACACATTACATATCTACATAACCTGGAATATTCTCAAGTGGCTCTTCGGTGTGAAATTTGAACAGTATAAAAAATATAGTAAACTGAAAATGGCTTGTTCTTAAAGATTTGCATCACAAAAAAATTAAATTGTCTAGCAGGTAACATTTCTCCAGGTGGAGAGTGGCAAGTTGCATAGGACATCATTGGTGCAACCTGTGCAGATGTAAGGGAGGGGGGCATTTCTACATCCAAACCAGGTGGAATTGTACATTATGAGGAGCTACTGGAGTGCAAAGGGCTCATATACTTTTCTTGCACTGGGCCTCTTCTGTCTGTCACTGGCGACTTCTAGGCCATGCAATGCTCCAGAAGCTGTTAAGAGAAGAGGAACCCTAGTGTCACCTCTTGGAAGTAGTAATCTAGTAATCCTAAAGGTCAATTTCGTTCCTTATTAAAGAGTCTTGCAACGTGACTTTTTTTTCCTCCTTATGCTTGCTTGGCACTCTTCAGTGAGAAACTTTACCCCTTTGAGCCTCTGCTTTGCACTTATGAGGGGCAAACACCGCAATTGTGTCTGCAGATGGAGTTTCTGGTTTGGCTTTTTATCTGAAGTCACGTGGCATGGCTCTTCAAAAGCTGTGTTTACATGTCTAGTAGTCATCTGTTAGAACAGATCCAGCAGCAATCCGGTGGCAAAAAAAGTTGTAAAGAGACAGCTTTTGTCGTGTTTTTTTTTTTTTTTTTTAAAAAAAACAAAACAAACTAATATCGGCTTGAGCTGTTTTTTTAACATTGACGTCTATGGACAATGGATCTGTTAATTAGCCATCTGTTATCTTCTATTTGACACTGGTCCTGTAAGTATAAAATGGATGGCTATTTAAAGGATCCATTGTTCATAGACTTCAATATTAAAGCTCCCCTCCAGCGTTGTTTTATTTTATTGCTGTAGTGGTGCTACTGGCGGTTTGGCGGTTTGTGACGGCTGCTCAAGTGTTTGCTGGAACGAGCCAAAGGTCACACTTCAATGCAAGTCTATGGGAGCCTCGTTTTTTTCAGGTTGTGATGTAACTTCTGATCCATCAGAAGTTCCCAGGCATTTAAAGCATCTTTTGATCTGTTTAATAGCAGCATGGGTATCTATGATGTAAATTTGGTTTGATAGATCCATGTTTGTCAGTTCATATATGATGATATAGACTCTCAAGACTCTTCAGACCTACAGATCACTACCCATTCCTGCTAATACATGTGGGGACAAATGACACCGCAAGAAAGGACCTGGAAACCATCTGCAGTGACTTTGAAGACTTAGGCAAGAAAGTGAAAGAATTGGGAGCGCAGGTGGTCTTCTCATCCATCCTCCCAGTGGATGGCCATGGAACAATGAGGTGGAATAAGATTCTACGGGTGAACAACTGGCTACGTCGATGGTGCCGTCAACAAGGATTTGGATTTCTGGATCACGGAATGAATTACCTATACGATGGACTACTTGCTAGAGATGGGGTGCACCTTACAAAGACTGGAAAACATGTATTTGGAAGTCGCCTTGCTACACTCATCAGGAGAGCTTTAAACTAGAACAATGTGGGAAGGGAAGCAAAAGGCCAGAAAAAGCCATACAGCTGACAAATACTATTGAGATCTCTGCTACTGGAAGTGGAAAGGAAGAACAAAGACAAAACCATTTAAATAATAAAAATATGGGAGGAAGAGAAACCAATCACAAACTAAAATGTTTTTATACAAATGCACAAAGCATGGGCAACAAACAAGGAGAATTAGAACTACTAACGCAGGAAAAGAAATATGATGTCATTGGAATCACTGAAACTTGGTGGGACGATACACATGATTGGAATAAAAGGCTAAAAGGATACAACTTATTTGCAAGAAACAGACTTGATAAACGAGGAGGAGGTGTCGCATTGTATGTTAGAAAAGCGTATATCTGCACAGAGATTGAAGCTTCAGAGACTGGGAGTTCTGTGGAAACTGTTTGGGTAAGAATACAAGGAGAGAACAACGGAAAGGACACCATTGTAGGCATTTACTACAGGCCACCTGGGCAAGCTGAAGATATGGATGAACTCTTTATGTATCAAATGACCAAGTTCTCAAAAAAATATGACGTAGTGGTCATGGGAGATTTCAACTATCCAGACATTTGTTGGGAATCTCTCTCAAGTAAAACTAACAGGTCAAGCAAATTCTTATCCTCTCTTGCTGACAACTTTATCTTCCAAAAGGTAGGGGAGAAAACAAGGGGATCTGCTACTTTGGATCTAATCCTTATAAACAAGGAGGAAATGGTTGAGGAGGTAAAAGTGGCTGGGACCCTAGGAGGCAGCGATCATGCTATTATAGAATTTTGGATAACTAGAGGAGGAAGACATGTGAAGACTCAAACTTCAAGGTTAGATTTTAGAAAGGCAGATTTTAAGAGACTCAGAAAGAGAATAGGAGGGATCCAATGGCTGGATGTCCTTAAGGACAAAAATGTCCAGGAAGGATGGGAAATTTTTAAAAATGAGATTCTCAAAGCACAATCGTTAACAATCCCGAAAAGTAGGAAGAATGGGAAGCATTTAAGGAAACCAGGATGGATGAACACAGAACTTAAACACATGCTAAAAAGAAAGAAAGAAATGTTTATTAAATGGAAAGAGGGAGGCATATCTAAAGAAGATTATAATGCAGTCTGCAGATCCTGCAGGGCATGTATCAGGTTAGCTAAAGCTGACAATGAATTAAGGCTTGCAAGAGATGTCAAAAGCAATAAAAAAGGATTTTGGGGGTATGTCAAAAGTAAAAGAAAAGTCAAAGATGCTATAGGATTTTTACAGGCTGAAAATGGAGAAATGGTAAGAGAGGATGTTGAGAAGGCCAAACTTTTTAATTCCTATTTTGCATCTGTTTTCTCTCAGAAAGAAAATGTAACATCAACTGATCTTCATTGTCCTTTTAAAGGAATATAAGAATCCAAGTTATCTGTAAACAGAAAGATTGTGAGGGAATATTTAGCTAACATAAATGAGTTCAAGTCTCCAGGTCCAGATGAATTACACCCCAGAGTACTGAAGGAGATCGTAGAAGAAATTTTAGAACCACTCTCCATAATCTTTGAAAATTCTTGGAGAACAGGAGAAGTCCCAGAAGACTGGAGAAGAGCAAATGTTGTTCCTATCTTCAAAAAGGGGAAGAAGGTGGACCCAGGGAACTATAGGCCGGTGAGTCTGACTTCTATACCAGGAAAGATCTTTGAAAAAATTATTAAACAACATGTATGTAAGTACCTGGATAAGAATGAAGTGATTAACCAGAGTCAGCATGGGTTTATAACTAACAAGTCATGTCAGACTAACTTAATTTCCTTCTATGACAGAATCACTGACTGGGTGGATCAGGGAAATGCTGTAGATATAGTATATCTTGACTTCAGCAAAGCATTTGACAAAGTATCTCACACCATCCTTATTGAAAAAATGACCAAGTATGCAATGGACCAGGCAACTGTTAGGTGGATTCATAACTGGCTTAGTGATCGGACTCAAAGGGTGATTGTAAATGGCTTCACATCCAGCTGGATGAATGTCTCAAGTGGGGTACCACAGGGCTCCGTCCTGGGACCTGTATTGTTCAACATCTTTATCAATGATTTAGATGAAGGAATTGAGGGTAAACTGATTAAATTTGCTGATGACACAAAGCTAGGAGGGATAGCTAATACTAGAGAAGAGAGAGAGAGGATTCAAAAAGACCTAAATAAACTGGAGCAGTGGGCAGCAACCAACAGAATGGTTTTTAACAGGGAAAAATGCAAAGTACTACATCTGGGCAATAAAAATGAAAAAAGCATATACAGAATGGGAGGAATAGAGCTAAGCAACAGTACATGTGAAAAAGACTTAGGTATACTAATAGATCATAGACTGAACATGAGTCAACAGTGTGATGCAGCAGCAAAAAAGGCAAATACAATTCTGGGATGTATTAACAGAAGCATACAGTCTAGATCACGTGAAGTCATTATTGGTCTTTACTCCTCTTTGGTCAGACCTCATCTGGAATACTGTGTACAGTTTTGGGCACCACATTTTAAAAAAGACATAGACAAACTGGAGCAAGTTCAGAGAAGAGCGACCAGAATGGTGACTGGTCTGCAAACCATGTCCTATGAGGAACGGTTGCAGGATTTGGGAATGTTTAGCTTGCAAAAAAGAAGACTGAGAGGAGACTTAATAGCTGTCTACAAATATGTCAAGGGCTGTCACATTGTAGAAGGATCATCTTTATTCTCATTTGCACAAGGAAAGACTAGAAGCAATGGGATGAAACTAAATGGGAGGAGACACAGATTAGATATTAGAAAAAACTTTTTGACAGTTAGGGTGATTAATGAGTGGAACAGGCTGCCACGAGAGGTGGTGAGTTCCCCTTCAATGGACGTCTTCAAACAGAGACTGGACAGACATCTGTCTGAGATGATTTAGTGAATCCTGCTTTGAGCAGGGGGTTGGACCAGATGACCCAGGAGGTCCCTTCCAACTCTACCATTCTATGATTCTATGATTCTATGATATTTAAAGTCTTTATTAGCATGGATTCACAGGTGTCCAAATTTTCTCACAAATACATTGACTTATATATTTTTTGAGAGAAAAGGGGTGGCTTAAAGAAGTTGTCCACTACTTTTATATTGATGCCCTATCCATAGCAATATTATTATTATAACAATATTTCCTTTTTGTAATGTGTACTGTAAATGTTTATATCTTAGTATTTCTTGTTCAATAAATCATTCAATCTATTTTGCTGTGCCTGTTAACATTAACCCTGGAACTGCCTTTTCTCACAAAAAACATGTATTGACATGTTTTTTCTTACATACGGCGCTTACACTTTAACCTATAACATTGGGGGTGAAGGGTATGATCGTCTTCTAGCAATTCGGTTTACACAAAGCTAATGGGGAATGTGCCCAGCTTACACATTAATCTGCAACCTTACAGAGAATCGAGCCGCTGTTAATAGGGAATGTGCCCAGCTTACACATTATCCTACAACCTTACAGAGACACTGTCGCCGAGCGCATGGTTAACTTTGTAAATATTAGCATTGAAATGTATTGTAACCTATAGATTTGCTTGTATAATGTTGTATTTTTAGATCTATTTACACCTTTTTCCATTTCTTGATTTGTGTATACCTCTAAGTGAATCTACAATAAATGTATATTTTTTTAAACACTTTTATTACGTCATTATTATGAACACTACAGAATGCTACCATTAACCCTAGGGATCCTGGGGCTGCCTTTTCTCACAAAAACATGTCTTGACATGTTTTTCTTACATATGGCGCTTACACTTTAATCTACAACCTTGTGTGAAGGGCATGTGGGCTGTCATGGGGGACGTAACAGAGGCTGAACATGGGCTGCTTCCGGGGCAGGAACGGTACTGACGTAACAGATATTGACACACCTAGGGGCGGTAAGGGTTGGCTTCCGGGGGCGGGGACGGAACTGACGGAACAGGTATTGACACACACAGGGGCGGAGAATGGAGAGGGGAGGGGTTTAGACCAGAAGTGGAGGCGGAACAGATGCCAAAAAGGGGTGGGCACCTGTCAAAAACCAGAAGTGGGCGTGTTGACGAGAGGTGGGTGCTCTTACTACTCCTGTCAGGTATATATTATTGGAGGCAGCAGAATCTATGGGCTCCTGTCAGGTATATAGTATTGGAGGCAGGAGAATGTATGGGTTCATACCAGATACATATTATTGGAGCCAGGAGAATGTATGGGCTCCTGTGAGGTATATATTATTGGAGGCAGGAGAATGTATGGGCTCCTGTGAGGTATATATTTGCTATTTATCATTTTTGGATGTGCTCTCCTGTGACCCCTGCTGCATATACATTGTTCATATATTGGGGCTATTTGGGTTCTCTGTCTTTTTAACCTCTTTTATTTTTTAATTACGTTCTGATTTTCTTCTTTTTTGTGATTTATTCTTAAAGGACCTTATTGGATTTCTTTCCTGATGTCCAGATATCAGATGCATCTGAACTCTTCTAACAACGATAAATTAAATATATATATCTCTTGGAGGAGTGATTTGCAACAATATATCTGTCTGTGCATCATAGTGTTTGTTATTTGTCTTTGTTTCATGTGTCTTATTTATGTGTATTTATTGTACCATTTTCTTTCTTTGCCCCCTCTTCACTTTTTTATTCCCCTTCTCGTATGTTTATATATATATATATATTTCTGCTATTATTATTTCTTATTTCTTGTCCCCAATTATCCTGCTGTACTCCTGTCTATATTCCCCTATATTTTTACACTGCATAACAGCCCCTATCAGTACGGAGCTGTATCTCTTTGCAGCGTCATATAGGGAACCGTCCTTGGAGTTCTACTGTGCTCTACTGTGCTCATGCGCTGGGCGACTCGCTCCCCCTGCTCTCGCGTCGCCCATCTCCATGGCGCCGGCGCGTTAACCGGATGTCCTCCTGACGCTTCCAGGTCGCGCAAGCGTCATGATGGGCGGGGCGGGACTCCGGGGGGCGCTGACTCTCCCAGTGTATGCGCCGCCTGTACCTCTCCGCTGATGGCCATCCTGAATCATCACATGACCCTACACGTGATGCCTATAGGGGGCGGAGCTATACATTTAAAAAGGTCCTTGTACCCTTGCCATTCACGCCTCTTGAAAAAGCACCCGCGAAACGCGCGTCGAGGCTGCCCTCTCTGACAGACACCGGCCCTCACTTGTCCCTAGCCACGTGTGATACTCTGGGGTGAGTTACCTATACCATGTACATGATATGCACTTAGCAATGGAGTTATTGTACAGGACTACGGTATATATGATATCCCCATATATTAAGTGTCACATTCTTTCTTACTCTGCTCTATTCTACTGTTATTTCCATTCTTTTTGATTATCTGGATTATTATTTTTTTGATCTGTTTGTCTGCATCTTACTGTTTTACCATCTATCTATGAATTTTTTAACATGAAATTATAATAAGCTTTTGTACGCCAAGATACTTGCCTTTTCTCCTGTTTTATTATATTTCGTTCAAGTTGGCTACATAATATGGGGTGTGAGTGGTTATTTATCCACACCACCCTATTTTGAATCTCTAAATGTGGGCTATTGTGTTTCTCATATATTATTGGAGGCAGGAGAATGTATGGGCTCCTGTCAGGTATATATTATTGGAGGCAGCAGAATCTATGGGCTCCTGTCAGGTATATATTATTGGAGGCAGCAGAATCTATGGGGTCCTGTCAGGTATATATTATTGGAGGCTGCAGAATGTATGGGCTCCTGTCAGGTATATAGTAATGGAGGCAGCAGAATGTATGGGCTCCAGTCAGGTATATAGTATTGGAGGCAGCAGAATCTATGGGCTCCTGTCAGGTATATAGTATTGGAGGCAGCAGAATCTATGGGCTCCTGTCAGGTATATAGTATTGGAGGCAGCAGAATGTATGGACTCCTGGCAGGTATATATTATTGGAGGCAGCAGAATGTATGGTCTCCTGTCAGGTATATAGTATTGGAGGCAGCAGAATGTATGGGCTCCTGTCAGGTATATAGTATTGGAGGCAGCAAAATCTATGGGCTCCTGTCAGGTATATAGTATTGGAGGCAGCAGTATGTATGGGCTCCTGTCAGGTATATATTATTGGAGGCAGCAGAATCTATGAGCTACTGTCAGGTATATATTATTGGAGGCAGGAGAATGTATGGGCTCCTGTCAGGTATATATTATTGGAGGCAGCAGAATCTATGGGCTCCTGTCAGGTATATATTATTGGAGGCAGCAGAATCTATGGGCTCCTGTCAGGTATATAGTATTGGAGGCAGCAGAATGTATGGACTCCTGTCAGGTATATATTATTGGAGGCAGCAGAATGTATGGGCTCCTGTCAGGTATATATTATTGGAGGCAGCAGAATCTATGGGCTCCTGTCAGGTATATATTATTGGAGGCAGCAGAATCTATGGGCTCCTGTCAGGTATATATTATTGGAGGCAGCAAAATCTATGGGCTCCTGTCAGGTATACATTATTGGAGGCAGCAGAATGTATGGGATCCTGTCAGGTATATATTATTGGAGGCAGGAGAATGTATGGGCTCCTGTCAGGTATATAGTATTGGAGGCAGCAGAATCTATGGGCTCCTGTCAGGTATATATTATTGGAGCCAGCAGAATGTATGGGCTCCTGTCAGGTATATATTATTGGAGGCAGCAGAATCTATGGGCTCCTGTCAGGTATATAGTAATGGAGGCAGCAGAATGTATGGGCTCCAGTCAGGTATATAGTATTGGAGGCAGCAGAATCTATGGGCTCCTGTCAGGTATATAGTAATGGAGGCAGCAGAATCTATGGGCTCCTGTCAGGTATATAGTATTGGAGGCAGAAGAATGTATGGGCTCCTGTCAGGTATATAGTATTGGAGGCAGAAGAATGTATGGGCTCCTGTCAGGTATATAGTATTGGAGCCAGCAGAATATATGGGCTCCTGTCAGGTATATAGTATTGGAGGCAGAAGAATGTATGGGCTCCTGTCAGGTATATAGTATTGGAGCCAGCAGAATCTATGGGCTCCTGTCAGGTATATAGTATTGGAGCCAGCAGAATCTATGGGCTCCTGTCAGGTATATAGTATTGGAGGCAGCAGAATGTATGGGCTCCTGTCAGGTATATATTATTGGAGGCAGGAGAATGTATGGGCTCCTGTCAGGTATATAGTATTGGAGGCAGGAGAATGTATGGGCTCCTGTCGGGTATATAGTATTGGAGGTTGCAGAATGTATGGGCTCCTGTGAGGTATATATTTGCTATTTATCATTTTTGGATGTGCTCTCCTGTGACCCCTGCTGCATATACATTGTTCATATATTGGGGCTATTTGGGTTCTCTGTCTTTTTAACCTCTTTTATTTTTTAATTACGTTCTGATTTTCTTCTTTTTTGTGATTTATTCTTAAAGGACCTTATTGGATTTCTTTCCTGATGTCCAGATATCAGATGCATCTGAACTCTTCTAACAACGATAAATTAAATATATATATCTCTTGGAGGAGTGATTTGCAACAATATATCTGTCTGTGCATCATGGTGTTTGTTATTTGTCTTTGTTTCATGTGTCTTATTTATGTGTATTTATTGTACCATTTTCTTTCTTTGCCCCCTCTTCACTTTTTTATTCCCCTTCTCGTATGTTTATATATATATATATATATTTCTGCTATTATTATTTCTTATTTCTTGTCCCCAATTATCCTGCTGTACTCCTGTCTATATTCCCCTATATTTTTACACTGCATAACAGCCCCTATCAGTACGGAGCTGTATCTCTTTGCAGCGTCATATAGGGAACCGTCCTTGGAGTTCTACTGTGCTCTACTGTGCTCATGCGCTGGGCGACTCGCTCCCCCTGCTCTCGCGTCGCCCATCTCCATGGCGCCGGCGCGTTAACCGGATGTCCTCCTGACGCTTCCAGGTCGCGCAAGCGTCATGATGGGCGGGGCGGGACTCCGGGGGGCGCTGACTCTCCCAGTGTATGCGCCGCCTGTACCTCTCCGCTGATGGCCATCCTGAATCATCACATGACCCTACACGTGATGCCTATAGGGGGCGGAGCTATACATTTAAAAAGGTCCTTGTACCCTTGCCATTCACGCCTCTTGAAAAAGCACCCGCGAAACGCGCGTCGAGGCTGCCCTCTCTGACAGACACCGGCCCTCACTTGTCCCTAGCCACGTGTGATACTCTGGGGTGAGTTACCTATACCATGTACATGATATGCACTTAGCAATGGAGTTATTGTACAGGACTACGGTATATATGATATCCCCATATATTAAGTGTCACATTCTTTCTTACTCTGCTCTATTCTACTGTTATTTCCATTCTTTTTGATTATCTGGATTATTATTTTTTTGATCTGTTTGTCTGCATCTTACTGTTTTACCATCTATCTATGAATTTTTTAACATGAAATTATAATAAGCTTTTGTACGCCAAGATACTTGCCTTTTCTCCTGTTTTATTATATTTCGTTCAAGTTGGCTACATAATATGGGGTGTGAGTGGTTATTTATCCACACCACCCTATTTTGAATCTCTAAATGTGGGCTATTGTGTTTCTCATATATTATTGGAGGCAGGAGAATGTATGGGCTCCTGTCAGGTATATATTATTGGAGGCAGCAGAATCTATGGGCTCCTGTCAGGTATATATTATTGGAGGCAGCAGAATCTATGGGGTCCTGTCAGGTATATATTATTGGAGGCTGCAGAATGTATGGGCTCCTGTCAGGTATATAGTAATGGAGGCAGCAGAATGTATGGGCTCCAGTCAGGTATATAGTATTGGAGGCAGCAGAATCTATGGGCTCCTGTCAGGTATATAGTATTGGAGGCAGCAGAATCTATGGGCTCCTGTCAGGTATATAGTATTGGAGGCAGCAGAATGTATGGACTCCTGGCAGGTATATATTATTGGAGGCAGCAGAATGTATGGTCTCCTGTCAGGTATATAGTATTGGAGGCAGCAGAATGTATGGGCTCCTGTCAGGTATATAGTATTGGAGGCAGCAAAATCTATGGGCTCCTGTCAGGTATATAGTATTGGAGGCAGCAGTATGTATGGGCTCCTGTCAGGTATATATTATTGGAGGCAGCAGAATCTATGAGCTACTGTCAGGTATATATTATTGGAGGCAGGAGAATGTATGGGCTCCTGTCAGGTATATATTATTGGAGGCAGCAGAATCTATGGGCTCCTGTCAGGTATATATTATTGGAGGCAGCAGAATCTATGGGCTCCTGTCAGGTATACAGTATTGGAGGCAGCAGAATGTATGGACTCCTGTCAGGTATATATTATTGGAGGCAGCAGAATGTATGGGCTCCTGTCAGGTATATATTATTGGAGGCAGCAGAATCTATGGGCTCCTGTCAGGTATATATTATTGGAGGCAGCAGAATCTATGGGCTCCTGTCAGGTATATATTATTGGAGGCAGCAAAATCTATGGGCTCCTGTCAGGTATACATTATTGGAGGCAGCAGAATGTATGGGATCCTGTCAGGTATATATTATTGGAGGCAGGAGAATGTATGGGCTCCTGTCAGGTATATAGTATTGGAGGCAGCAGAATCTATGGGCTCCTGTCAGGTATATATTATTGGAGCCAGCAGAATGTATGGGCTCCTGTCAGGTATATATTATTGGAGGCAGCAGAATCTATGGGCTCCTGTCAGGTATATAGTAATGGAGGCAGCAGAATGTATGGGCTCCAGTCAGGTATATAGTATTGGAGGCAGC